>NC_056736.1:681082168-681222168 GCF_019279795.1 Protopterus annectens | reverse complement strand
CATGCTCGTTGTAAATCAGACTTATACTAATGGAAAAAGGTCCGGTCGCCCAGACTTTTTTCATTAGTATGAGTCTTTTTTTTGTGCGTTGGACAGCAATGGAGAACGGAAGAGCTCCGTTGCTGGTATCTCGCTATGTTAAACGAGTTTAATATAGTGAGCTTTAAAAAAAGCAATGGACATCTTCCTGTCTCCGTTGCTTTTTTTAAAGCTGTCTCGCTATGTTACTCTTTTAACATAGCGAGACACGTTTTTAAAAGCAACAGAGATCTTCCTTTCTCAGTTGTTCCACACACAGCTCTGATATACTGTGTAACCATACGCATGCGCAGTACATCAGAACTGCCACAGAATACTGGACAGCTGCGGAATGCAGCAAGGTGACATTATACAATGCCATTATTTAAGAAAAGTAAGTATTTTTTTTCTTAAATGATGTCATTGTATTATAGCAATAACACACTTCTGGGTGTGGGTAATGCTGGATTTACCCACGTTTGTCTTTGTTTGGCCACTTGGGCTTCGCCCTTGTGACCAAACCACACCAACCATGGGTAAATCCAGCATTACCCACACCCAGGCATGGGTTATTGCTTAATTATACAACTTCACTACTGTATTGCATCTGTGTGAATAGGACTGTTACTGAATATTCTGCATTGCTGATGAAATATTCATAGAGGTATCTGAACATTTAGTTTAATTGCGTAAATTGCTATAATTTGTTTTAATCCAACTGTACAACTGTAAACCTTTTTATTTCTGTGTCTCCATGGTATGCTCTGTTGTTAACTCCTTCATGTTTACTTTTTATTACTGTATTCTGAAACTTTTCTATCTGAGTCACCTGTGGAGATTAATTTCTCCATTTGCACTGCCTAGTTACTAAAACATAAACAAACAAACAAGCAAGTAAATAAAATAATCTGGCGGCCCACAATGCACTACATCGTGTGACTTACTTCTGACATCATCAGTTGCTTTGATCTTCTCTAAAGTTCTTCTAATTTCCTGACCATTACTTCCCATTGCGGAAACAATTCCAACAGGAAGTCCATAGTTCCTTAGAGCATTGGCAACTTTGCTGGCAGTAGCGACCCAAATATCCTCATTGGAAGAAATAACAGCAACATGAGCCCAACCAAAATATTTCATTATACTAAACAGAACTCTTGAGGGTGAGGGCAACGTTCTTGAAAATGTTGGGTAATAGTTTGCATTGTCAAGCTCGTAGTTTGTGCATGTCCATGAAAATATTGCCTTGTTCCAGTTTTTCCCTAAAAGTGCAGCACCGTCACAGTAGCCAGGGCTCATAGGACCTAGAAATGCTGATGAGATCCTTTCATAGCCAGTAAATCCAGATAGTGCCTTTGATGTTTCGCAGTCCTCTTCAAGTAAGATGTAGTCGAACCAGTATCTAAGGTCTAAGGATGGGTCTTTGTTAATCCTGTCTACAGCAAGCTTTGCAGCCACATGAGGAAGGGCTTTGGAAAATAAAGGATCACACCTCCATGGTCCTATTAGTCCAATGTTAAATGTTAAACAGCAGACTTTACAAGGGGCAGCTGACAGTCCCAGAATTAACCACAACATTAATGCTGGCTGAGAACATTTACTGAGACACCTTTCATTATTTATGGTGTGCCACCTGGGGTGGTTTGATAATTTCAACAAAAAGTACCCAAACCTTAGAGGTGGGTAAAGCATTGTCACGTATCAGCTCAAACACAGGCTGGTGTTTTTAGCAAAATGTGTGATATGGTATCCATGATCACCTGCAGAAAACAGCACAAAAATGATGTTAACCAGGACATTTTGTAAACCTTAACAGTATAAAGCATATATCACATTCAGTTTTGTAACTCTGATATATTATTAATAGGACTATAGAAATAAACTATTACATATTAAAACATGCGATGAAACAAGAAAGTAACAACTTAGAGCAAATGTAATGCCAGTTCAGCAATGGTTTGCTTTAGTTATTTATTTATTTCACTTTGTTAACCATGCAGGTATACTAGTCTAGGAATCCCTTTCAGCCATGAACTGAGCCAAGAATTAAGTGACATTGTGCAGTATCAACAAATACATAAATAACATGCAAACAGTATATACAGCATTTCAATAGGAATTCATGTTGCTTATTAGACCCTCCACTGTGTTATACACTTTACAGAGGTTATTAATGAAGTAAAACTTACCTGTAATATGACTCCCAAATGTCTTAATGGCCTACTAAATGTGTTTCTGTCATTAGAGTATGTAAAAAGTATTGTAACTATAGTTAAAATAACATGCATAGCTCAAAACGAGCATTTAGTAAATTAATCAGGCATTGCCTTAAAATATCAGCCCTGGCGTTTGAAGACAAAAAAGGTGCAGGCCAATACCATAAGTGGTACTTCTCAAACTTACTGCATATCTATCTACCTTCAATTGCTCATTGAGTGATGTATGTTCATAGGCTCATAGGATGATACTAGGCTATTGGCCCAGAGGCCTTTATAAGCCTAGCCAAGAATTTCACCCATGTTCCCATATAGTCAGCACCTGTTTTCCCCGTCCAGCAGGGACACAGGTGGGATCCCAGGGGTATATTTTCTGTTTCCCATCCAGTTGTCCAGGTTCCTCTTAAAGAAGGCTAGTGAGGTACTCTGCTTGACATGGAGAGGGAGTCTATTCCACAGATTGGGGAATCGTTGGGACACAAATCTATCCTTCTAACAAGTTCGATTAATGTCACAGACAAAGTTGAGGCTTTGTGTATGGGTTGCGTGAGTGGAGTTTGACTTACGGATATGCAGCAATTCCATCAAGGCTGAGTCTGAGACGGCCTTGTATGTCAGACACAGGTCACCTCTGAGCAGTCTGTATGAGTAGAGGGACAGGGCTTTTAGCCTATCTGTATAGGATAGGTGTTTGATACCCTGGATTTTCCTGGTCAGGAACCTCTGTGGTCTCTCCAACTGCTACATGTGCTTGGCAAGGTACATTGGGGGACATTGTACTCAATAATAGGTCTGATAAGGGAGGAGTATAGGGATGATATGACCTCCTTGTTCTTGTATGAGATACCCTTACTTATGAGGTGGACCATGTAGAAAGCCTTCCATACAACAGAGGCAATGTGGTGATCATAAGTCAGGTTGCTATCAATCTGGGTGCCCAAGTCCCTCACGACTGATTGCATGCTTAGTACTTTGTTATTAATGTGATAATTAGTGGGGATGCCATTGTCCCCAAAGGGGATAATGATGCATTTCTTGGCATTCAGTTTGGGGCCATGCTTCTGGCACCAGTCATTAGTTTCGGTAAGGCCCTCTTGGAGGATGTTCACATTACTAGGAGAATTTATGACAGTGCCCAGTTTGCAGTCATCTGCAAATCTGGTCAGCCATAGACCACTGGTTTTGGCTTGCACCTTTAAAGTATATCCCAAACAGTAGAGGCCCCAAGACCGATCCTTGAGGTACACCACTGGTTATGGGTCTACTACTAGAGGTGGCTTCCCCTATTTTTACTGAGTGGGTTCTGTGAGGCAGTTAGCTACCCATCCTATAACATATGGGTTGATGCCTAGCTGGGAGAGTTTATCTATTATGTCTAAGTGGGGAATAGTGTTGAAGTCTTTGACTAGGTCAAGGGAGGCAATGTGCACTGTCTTCCCCTCATCCATGGCTTTGGTGACTGTTACAAAGAATGTGACCAAGTTTAACAGGCATGATTTCCCTTTGACAAAGTCAAGCTGTGTAGGATCAAGCATTTGGAGGTTGCCAAAGTCCTTGTTTATAAGGTCCATGATAATGCATTCCATGGTCTTACAGATCAGGCTAGTTAGGCTGATAGGCTTATAATTGCCTGGGTCGGTGGATGCTCCACCTTTGTGTAGAGGGATGACAGTGGCTGTCCTCCATTCTGCTGGGATGAAGCCAGTGCACAGGCTTTGTTTGAGTATGGTGCCTAGGGGTGCTGAAAGCTCTTGTCTGAGATCATGTAGGACACAGCCAGGGATGCTGTTGGGTCCCATGGAGGCTGTATGTTTTGCCTTTGAGAGGGCATTAATGACCTACTCTGTGGTGATGAGGGGAGGGGGGAGTGTGCTGGGGATGTCCTGGTTTACTAATGGGTGGGGACATGGGGGTGAAGTTTTCACTGAGCTTGTCTGCCAGCAGGTTGGCTATATCTATGGTGTTTGTGATTGTGGTATTCTTGACCACCAATTCAGAGCAGATTTGGAAGTTACCTTTGAGACTGCAGACTTATGGGAAAAAGGTCTTGTGATTGTCCTTAGTGGATGTGGTGGCCAATTTGGACTCAAATTTAGCCTTAGAGGATTTCCCCAGTGACCTTATTTGCTTGTTCAGACAAAGGAGAGATTGTTTTCAACTTGGCACCTGCTCCTTCTTGGTCCTGGACAGAAATTGTTTCCTTTTAATATAGAGTCTGTTTATTGCTGCTGTCTACCAGACAAGTTTATTCTTCCTGAGGAAGATGATTTGGTCCTGTCAGGTATTGTTGAGTCCATGCAGCTAAATAGGTGCTCATATAGTTTTTGGTGTAGGTTTGGACATTAGTGCTTTTTCCAACTGAAGGGATGGTGGCTGTGAAGCTGCTTATACCTGCTCTCAAGAGGTTGTAGTCAGCTTTGGAAAAGATTTTTTGTTTGACCCTGGCGGGGGGGGGGGTCAAGGGAGATGGTGACTTTGAAACTGATTGCTTTATGTTCGGATCTTACCAAGGATGATGACACTGTAGGGGTGCTGCAGTGGTTACTAATGTTGGTTAATACCAGGTCCAGGATATTTTCACCTCTTGTGGGGGTGTCGACCAACTGATCCAATGCACTGGCATTGACGAAGTTGAGGAATCTCTGGGCATTCATATTTCAGCTAGAATAGGTCTTCTATTCTATGGTTGGGTAGTTAAAGATGTCCAGAATCAGGGTAGAGGGTTGAATCTTTATGGATTCGAGTAAGTCCTGATAGGTGGAGTGGGCCTCCTGAGTCATAGATGGGGGTTTGTAGCTAGCTATGATTTGAATAGGTGTTTTGTCAACAGTTAACTGCACCTGAAGTGTCTCCTGTGAGTCATATTGTTTGACCATCCTGGAAGTGTGTATGGCTTTGATAAATATTGAAACTCCACCTCTTTTGGCTTTGTAGCCCTCCATTTGGGGTCTGAAAGTATGGTAGGACAAGTAACCTGGTAAGGCTGGGGTACTCTCCGTGGCTTTGAACCAGGTTTCAGTGACTGCACAAATGTCAGCATTTTTCAGGGTGAGGAATGCTTGCAATGATTGCAGTTTCATGTTAACACTCCTCGGGTTTAGCAGCATGACCTTTAAATTTCATTTAGAATAATTTTTCACATTGGTAATTTTGTCCTCATGACTTTGCCTAAAAGAGGCACTATGGGGGAGGCAAGAGCCTTTGCCAGAATCCTGAAGCCCAGAAGAGACAGATGAAGGCCATCTTTGGCAAAGCATCATGGTCTGTTAATCATGTCCTCCAAGGCTGTCAAGGTACTGGATCCCCTTGGAATGACACCAGAAACTAAGACAATTGTTAA
Source organism: Protopterus annectens (assembly GCF_019279795.1). Classification (NCBI taxonomy): domain Eukaryota; kingdom Metazoa; phylum Chordata; order Ceratodontiformes; family Protopteridae; genus Protopterus; species Protopterus annectens. The sequence goes on along the minus strand of NC_056736.1, from coordinate 681,216,597 downwards.
AGTTAATCATTTTCTGTTTGTATTGAGGCATCATTCTGGGTGACAGTAGGATGCTGCTTAAGGGTAGGGACATACCTGCCTGGGACACATATACAGCAAACTCAAGCATGTCTCTCTTCATACAGTCCAGAGAGGTATGTCTCAAGTCATTCACACCAACATGCACTATGAAAATTAAAGGAGAGGCTCCAAATCCTGATAAGCAGAGCAGTTTAATAACATTAATAATAAAAACGTTAAGTGCTTTCACCCGGAACACTCCCAGGCTTCTTCACAACAATTTTAAATCAAAGGCAAGCCATTTATATATAAAAGACAATGTTCAAAACAGCCAATCATCCAGTGCATACTAAAAAGACCCACCCTGTTAGCTAAGCAATATATTAACCCTATACTATAATGTCGAACGTATAAAAGTATACATGTATAACCTAAAAACTACTAGTATGGTTTAAAATAATTTTAATAGAACATTATACATGTGCTAAACTATAATATTATAATTTAGCAGCCCTTAATGTAAGAGCACTGTTGATACTAATGTAATCATTTAACTCCGGTGGTTTGGCTGCATCTAGTTTTATCTGCCAGAACAACTCCCTGTATCCTAATCTGGCTTCCCAACAGCCACCCCTGGGGTCATAAGGAACTTGCTCTACCACAAAAAATGTAAATTTAGCTTCCCTACAATTTTTAAAGTGCTTAAACAAAACGCTAGTCTCCTTTTCCTGTGTTATGTGATATAAATGTTCATACAGACCCCTCCTCAGACATCTCTCAGTTTTCCCTATGTAGAAGCTGAGGCATACTTCACATGCAACCAGGTAGACTACCCCCATACTATTGCAAATGTGATGTCAGGGGAGATTTTAATAAAATGCCCCTATCCTTAAGATGAATCTCCTCCTTGTCAGCCATGTGGGTACACTGATTGCAAAACCCACATCTAAATGTACCTATTCTCTTGTTACCCACGTTTGGGCTTTTACGGTCAGTTCTCTCAAACATCTCCTTCAAACATGGACTATGACAGAGTCATAATAGTATCTGTTGTTGAGAGACTTGAGTGTGTGAGTGATATTGCAGATTCTAGCACTTGTCAAGCAACTTACCATGAGTTTCCCCTTGTCTAGTCTGGTGAGGGGCATATCTGTGTGTCTCACAATAGAGTCTCTTATGACTAGTATGTTGGGTTTGTGGCTGGGCCTTAGAGGCTGTGAGAGACAGGCATGTGTACTGTGTGTGGTGCTTGATGCTGTGGGTTGTGATGTGCATGTGTGCTTTTGCCTTGGAGGTCTCTTTTGTTTAGGTATGTTTTTCTTGAGAGCCTCCATATATGTAGGAATGTACTGTACAAGTGTGGATGGTATTAGAGGTGTGGTGTTTGTGGTGTTTGTGCAGGCAACCTTCTCAGTGCCAAATGTATTAGCTTGTGAGTGAGACAGCAAGGATTCTAGGTTCTTAATATATTTGAATCTCACACATATTGTGTTCCCAGGTGGTAGAAGAAGAGGGTTGTCCGTGTACATGAGACAGTGGCTACACTGTCTCAGGATGCCCATATCAACCAGACTAGCAGGAGAAACCACAGGAAATTGTCCATCCATGGTTGTCAGAATCTTTGGAAGAGAGGTCAAGGATGATAGAGTGGGTACTATCAGAATAGAGTACCTATAGGTGTGAGTAGGGCGGCATAAAATCAACACAGTAGTTGCAAGGGAGGGCATCAGTTACACAGGAGTGTTGATACAGGAAGAAAATGCAATTGAGATACCTTGCAATGGGTTAAAACAGTGCACCGGCAGTGCGCGACAAAGCTCCCCTGCTCATCTACTTACAAAACGCAGGTATATATGAGTAGCCCTGCTGCAGTTCTGAGTAAAATCTAAATTAGTAGATGCACATCTAGTAGATATTATATTTGGTCAACAAAAATATGCTGATAGGTGCTTTGCCAATCATTAAATTTGCCTGGAGGTGCATGCATGTGTGTTGTGTATGTGTGTGCGTGTGTGTGCATGTGTGTACGTGTGTGTGTGTGTGTGTGTGTGTGTGTGTGTGTGTGTGTGTGTGTGTGTGTGTGTGTGTGTGTGTGTGTGTGTGTGTGTGTGTGTGTGTGTGTGTATTTTTGCATGCATTTTGACAGAGTGGCATTCCACACAAGACTGGTTGCTACTGCTTGTCAGAATAAGATCTTTTTTGACTCTCAAGAGAAAAAAATCAGTAAAGGAGAGTGAATGAATGAATGAATGAATGAATGAATGAATGAAATATTCCCACAAAAGCTGTGACATATTTTTTTGCAGTGGAGTATAGCTCTTAATATTAAGGCAGGAGGTACTTAGGCATACTTCTCTACTGCTGTGATTTTCACATAGCACTATTTGTTATATTTTATTTTATTTTATTTTGCTCTTTTTACTGGTTTGTCTGACTGAGTTCAGTCAAAAAGCCCTTTTCAGCAGAGGCCCAGGGGAAAAAAAATGTCCAACATATTACAAACATTTTTAAAGAGTCATTAAGTAATATACGTGAATAGACATCAAATGGTATAAATTAACAATTTCACATAGATTTGCTAATTATATTACATTCATGTGAAATAAAGGCAGTTATCACAGTATGAAAGATACAATGCCTTAGTATATGCACTTGAAGAGATGTATTAGTGAGTTTGACAACTAGATAATCAATCATGTGATCAGTGGTTAAAAATTCCAAGACCTGGAAATGAGAAAAGGAAGAGCAGGAAGGACAGAAAACATTAATATCGGAATCAAGAGGTGCGGTATTAAGTGATAATGGATATACAGCTATCAAGGGTTATATTAAACGTATAGCACTAGGGGGTGAGCAGTGTGACAAAACTATGTACATAGCTGGGAGAAGATTCTGAAAGAAGAGAAATAACGTGACGATTTGGAAAGCTTACGATAACAGTGGCATTTACATAGAAGCAGATCCATTGATTTATAGATGTAGTCTGAGTTGGGTTTTAAAATGAGTATAAGTTCTGAATGGATTTCAGTGGCAGTGGGATCTAGTTCCATAGTTTAGCTACACTATTTGAATATTATACAATCACCTTCAGTATGAGATGGTTAAGTTATAGTGATTAGTGATTTTTCTTTAGAGCATAAAATGAGAACTTCACAGCTGGTCGAGTACCAGTTGCTGAAAATCCAGGAACTTGTAGCCAGGTGCACGAGCGTCTGTGTCCCCATCCACTCACCTGGCCAAGCAGCTTCTCAAAGTTGAACCTGAGCTCAGGGATGCAGCTGCCACAGTGGGCATATGCAATGAAGCTCTTATCATGGAAATCATCAGTGAGGAGGGAAGTGGGGGGTTAGGTTTAGTGAGGGGAAGGTGATTTTAGGTTTAGGCAGTGACCAGAAGTTAGTGCTAGGTTAGAGTTAGGGAGTTGCCACAGAATTAGGATTAGGGAGGGGAGGAGATTTTAGGTTTAGGGAATGAATAAGAGCTGTTTTTATGGTTAGGGTCAGGGTTCTGGGAAGGATAGGTAGCTTAGTGGTAGTGCACAGGACTTGGGGTGTTGGGAGTTAGGGCACTTGCCAACTCAAGCAAGTGGCAGCAGAGAAGTGAGTCACAAGCTAATGGTACACAAGCACTTGTAATAGACTCGCATAAAATTCTGTTGGGAAAGTTATGATTTTGGCCCTCAAATTTAACTTTGTTCCTCTTAGATTTACCACAAACCCACTGTTGAAACTTACTACCAAGGAACTCACCGTCAATGGTGATACTACTACGAATAGGCAACATAACATGGAAGTTATATTGAAAACCAGAAAACTTGAGAACAAATTTCAAAAGTTAAAGAATATCCAATGGCAGAAACAGCATATGGAAGCATGTTTAAGCTTTCAGGTGGTACCTAGAGGTTTGAGGATACTGAAAATGCCGACCTTTGGAACTACCTACCCTGAGTTACTGTTTAAGTGGCAGAAACTAAATCTTGATACAAGCTATGCCTATATTAGGTTAATTATTGAACAGTATAGTTCGATAGAGAAATTATTGATTGTTGAGATAAACGAAATAGAACTTGAACTCAAACATTTGCTCAGTTCTACAGAACGCGATGTTCTATACAGTGATTTAAAGACTTTAGCCTTTTCCCTTGACAATAAACTGATGCAAGATAAAAAAAGAAAATTAGAATGGGACTTTATTGATTTTGATAAAGGACATGTTTTTTCTTGGTCGAAGGACAATATGAATAATAATTTCAATCACAATGGAGAGAATAGGAAGAATGTGAGTAGTGCTAATAGCACAACCCATATACTGACTACAGAACCCTTTTTGGGGGTGGAGGAAGAAATGAATGTTGACATTGGCCGAGAGCATTCACGCGTTGACGTCAGCAGCGTGATGACATCGGGTAACACAAACAGTAGGATTCTAGTAGAAGCCATGGTGCATTCTAATGGCGACGATATAGCCAAAACTACGCAAATGTTGGCTTCTAATTTGTCTGGTAACCAGTGTATGAGTGACACTAAGAATAAAATATGTAATGTTTCATCGAATACAGCCAGTTCGGATGGCGATGTTTTTACAAAAAGGGATGGTTTTCATCAGACAATTCGAAAAGAAGACGTGGTCACCACAGAACAAGATATGAAAAAGAAAGAACACCGAGGAGGTGTACGAACAACAGAAAAAGACACCGCGACCCACCACCAGGGTCTAGTGGTTAACATTTCAAGGTATGAACTAACGGAGCATGAGCTCTCAGTATTGAACAAGGGACTTAATTTCATACCTTCTGGCTATACTGATGTCACGGATATAGTCATTGATATCAAAATGTTTACCAGGAGTATTAGTTTAAAAATGTTGTTTGGTGGTGATATGTGCAATACCAATGCTACTGCTGATATGAATGTATTTAGGAAACCCTCAACATTTGTACCACAGTTACATCCATTGCTTGAAGCATTTGAGAGTGCATGTGAGAGGGATTTGCTGGATTTATATAAAAGAGAGAATGTAAAATCTGATTTTTACAATATGACAAAAAATGAAAAAGAAGCTATTTTAAGTTTGCAAAGAAATGATGACATTATAATATGACAAGCAGACAAAGGTGGGGCAGTCGTAGTGATGGATCATGATACTTACAGTAATAAGATAGACGAACTATTGTCTGATGACCTGACTTACCACCACTTGAATGGCCTTTTACTTAACAAGATCATAAGAGATGTACACAGTCATCTGTATGATCTTTTGCTGTGCAATATGATAGATGCTGATTTGTATAAATATTTTTTAGTGGAGAAGCCCTTAGTTCCTACTTTTAGGGGTCTCCCAAAAATTCATAAGGATATGTGTAATCCGCCGTTGAGACCTATTGTCTCTGGCATTGGATGGCTCATGGAGCCCATGTCGATTTTTTTGGATAAATAATTCAAACCAATTGTGGATGAGACTCCCTCAATTATAAAGGATACTCAGCACTTTCTAGAAAATCTTGCTGAATGTAACATGTCTAACTTAATCACAGTAAGTGATATTTTGGTAACTTTAGACGTTAAGTCCTTATTTACTTCCATACCCAACAACATTGGGATGGACTATGTAAGGTTGTTACTTATAGAAAAGGACATCCCCAATGGTCAAATCATAAAATGGATGTTGATTCTAGATATGGTATTGAGCAATAACATCCTACTATATGACAAAACCTATTATTTGCAACAGAAAGGGGTAGCGATGGGCACCCCTTGTGCTAACTCATACGCCAACCTGGTGTTGGCGTATTGGGAAAGCACTTATGTTCTGGGCAATATGTTATATCATGATTATATTAAATATTATGGACGTTTTGTAGATGATGTATTCATTGTTTGGAATGGCACTGTAGAACAGTTGGATGACTTTGTCACCTATATAAATGGCACCACGGATTTTTTGAGTTTTGAATGTATACATTCATACAATACTATTGAATTTTTGGATGTTAGGATAAATAAGGGCGTTAATGGTGTGGAAACTGCTATGTTCAGGACATCTTGCCGGAAGAATAATTTATTACATCGTAATAGTATGCATCCCAGACACATCTATCCCAACATATTGAAACGTCAGGCATACAGGGCGTCTAGGTTGACCACCCAGAAGGATGACTATGAGCAACAGCAAAATGTTCTAACTCAGAATTTCCGAGATAGGGGATACAATAGCATAGAGATCAAGGATACCCTAGTTCAATGTAATGAACATAGGACAAACAAGGGTAAACCGTTTTTTTATAGGCGGCCAGTTATTACATCTGACAAAGATTGTTCCAGGTCACAGAACAAGAATAGGCTCATTATTCCCTTTACAAATAGGAATACGCAGATTAAAGAAGTTATTGATAAAAATTGGAGACTTTTAACTATTGATGAGAAAATAAACGAATTGGTTGATCAAAGACCCAATATAACCTATAGGAACATGAAGTCACTAAAAAGACTTCTCAGAGATCAGGAACATATGCATGTAGAACTTGCAATCAGTGTACTTACATAATCAATGATGATAAATTTACACATCCAGTAACTGGACGGGAGTATATTTTTAAGTTTTATGCTGATTGCAAATCTAGGGATTTAGTTTATTTAGCACAGTGTCAGTTATGCAAATTTTTTTATGTGGGAAAAACAAATAGGACGCTATGTGGACGTATCAGGGAACATTTGTATGCCATAAATAAAGAGAATACAAGTAATGCTCTGGCACAACATGTAATTGACAATGGGTTGACACATACTTTTAAATTTAGAGTTTTGGAAATGGTGAAAAAAACTAATAGGTTAGGAAATATAAAAAATTACACTGAAGAGATAGAATGTAGATGGATTTTGCGATTACAAGCACACAAAGCATATGGTTTGAATGAGAAGGTCTCACTTAAACCTTTCCTGGCAGCGAGACCTTATAAACATTAATTTTATTTGAATATAAATGTATATGTATTCTTTTTGTGGCAAGATAACTACATTGTCGTTTGTATGATACATGAGTTATTTTATTTGGGATATAAGAATTAAGTCATTAATATTATATCTCATTTAATTGTTTAAATATAGCGATATATTTTTAAATCATAGAATTTTAAATTTTAATTGGATACCATAATTGAATGATTTTTAAGAATGTTAATTGATGCTACTATTTGAACTGTTGCATTGTGCTATGTTGGTATTGAAGTCTGAAGAAACGTTTATTGAACGTGAAAGCGCTCACTTGGACCCTGCATTTATTCCACTTTATTAAAACTCTTGAAGTGAAGACTGGAGTTGTTTCGTTGTTTCAAGCTTTGGTGAATTCCCTTTCTGTTGCTTCTTCTGGATATTGTATTTATTAAGGGATACTTTACTCAGCATACTGTGCGTTTTTTTCCCTCTTAGATTTATAATTTTTGTCATAAATTCTGTCCTCTTTAAATGTACATACTTTATTAAACACATAAACTAAGTCATTACAAAGATTTACTAAATCTAACTATAAACGGTCTAATATATAAAGGGCTTCTGTGTGAAAATAAGAAAATGCTCCTCTTTATCACCTTCTGCTACATTTTCTAAAGGCCATGCTATGATTTTTAATGGTGAGAGGTTGAGAGGTATGTACTTGGGCAAAGCTCTATTTGTGTGTATGTATTTGTGTATGTGTGCTTGTTTATGGTGCATTGTAAACCAACAATAATTCAATCATTTTTGTGTCAGTTAAATGTTGTATTTCATAAGTGTATGCCTACATGGTTATACGCAGGATTACGTTTGTGGTCATCCTTCAGAATCATATTAAATGTTTCTTTTAATCACCTAATAATTTCTGTAGAGCATACAGTAGTTGTCATGATAATGGCACTGAGGAAACAGCTTTCTTTTTGAGTTCTGATAAAGTTACTAGTCGTGATATAGTGAAATTAAAGATTAACGTACTGTCTGTTAAAGTGAAGCGTAGACCGAATACACAATTAAATAGTAATTTACTATTACTTGTTCCTCTCCATTGAGTCATTTCCTGCTTGGCAGAAGAGGCTGTCAGCCCTTGGACTGAGCAGCGTGCATTAGTTTATGCCATGCTGTATCTGAAATGGGTCAGTCTAATGCATTGTGCAGTTCGGATCATGCTTTTGAATCATGCATCTCTGAAGAAACACTGCTGCATATGTCTACCGATATTTTTGTGTGGGAATCTAATACATTAGAACACCCACCCAATAAAGGATCAGAAACAATGATGCCAGTGATGAATCTAAACATATCCAACATTACAGTCTCTTTTAAAAGATATGATATTCATAGTCATTTGCAAAGTATGAAAGATAAGAGCAAGCCGGCCTACATACCTCCCAAGACTGATCTACTTCGCAGACCTCCTTCACTGCCTAGACTTACCGCTGTGCACTCTAGGTAGGTGCTTCAGTGCATTGCTGTTCCAATATAGTCATGCCAATCCCTGGGTAATGTTTTACCACCTTTTAGGAAATTTGGATGACCATGAAATAGTACACACCACAATGCCACATCTCATAGATGCAGAGAGATACGTGCTGCAGTCTTACTGACTATGATACCATCCAATAACAATTAAGAAGACAGTACAGTATCGTATTTAAAGTCATAGTGTTTAAAACAGCCTGTGTAAGTGTTAAGAGGCATATTATGTAGTCCTACATCGCAGGATGCAAAGAGAACACAAGCAGTTTGAACAATCATTGATAAATAATCACTCAATGATAAATGGCACAATTTACACCCCCAGATTTAGTGAGCTCTTTCACCCTTTATACAAATAGATGTGTTGACGTATGTCAACTGGCTGAGCTTTATAGTTCACACAGTGCCCTAACCTCAGCATGTCAGTCCGATAGTCACGGCACAATCCCCAGACAATATGTTTCTTTGTTTTCATAGCCAGCATACCCTTCAACAATGACTACTAGAGGGAATTTGAGACAGCATACTTTGTATGTGGTCTGCGTCATGGCACCAGGGTGTGGACCCCAAGTCTCTCTTTTGTTCACTATGTGGAGTTTGCATCTTCTATACATCGTGGTACTCATTTCCTCCAGTTACTTCAGTTTGCTCCTCCCAACCAAAAATACGTTAGTTGATTGGCTATTTCAGCTGTCCATATATATAGCTAAATCTACCTCTATAAATAAATAGATTAGATAAATATATAGACTGGATTTGCCTTTGTTCTTGTGACCACATGATAAATGAAAATTATATAAACAAATAATCCCCTGAATGAAAACACTGCTGTTAGGCTTTTGAAAACCTCTATTATGGATGAATATATGTGCAGGTAGATATCTGTTATAGGTCTTATGTCTTTCATGCAGTATGAACCTTTTCCAGGTGCCAGATTAATCTTGAGACATTAATGATTGGTCTTCTATTGCAAGGTAAATAGACTGGTTTTGGAGTTAATACGTGTATACAAACATGAGGGGTGGGATACGTTATTAAAAGTGCTTTTTCAGTGATTATTCTACTTTTGAATTTTGAGTCTTTCAGGAAATGTTGCTGTTTTGTTATCATACTTATCAGTTTCAATCAGGAAAGAGTTACATATCTGTCATGGAATCCCTTTTTCCATTTCCTCACATCTGTAAGCTCATATATACAGTAACATTGAAGATGTTTTTAGATAGGCTATGAATATAAATTGATATATAAGACCTCCCTAGGCCCTTATAAGAAAAAGATCAGATATCAACTAAAGATATAAATATGGATGACCTTTGTTGCCTTAAGCATATGATAGTGAACAATATATTCCAACTTACTTTACCAGCGTTATTAAGAGAACAAATGATGGGCGGCCATGGTGGTGCAGTGGTTAGCATTGCCACCTCACTGCAAGAGGTTCTCTGGTTCAATCCTCGGCTGGGGTGCCTTCTGTGTGGAGTCTGCATGTCCTCCCTGTGGTCGTGTGGGTTTCCTCCGGGTGTTCCGGTTTCCTCCCACATTCCAAAGACATGCTGTAGGTGGACTGGACACTCTAAATTGGCCCTAGGTGTGAGTGTGTGCATGTGTGTGCCTTCTGTGGAAGGTTGGGTGCCGGGCTGGCAACTAGACACCGTAAAACTCCACTGCCAATCATGAGCGGACAGGTGATCCGCTGTGGTGACCCCTGACCGGGAAAAGCCAAAAGAAGAAGAAGAATTAAGAGAACAAACGATAGGAGTAAAGATAATGCAAATACCTCCTTTAAGTTATTCTAAATAAAATAACTAGGTCTCAGTAGCATAGCATCCTTTATTTGTTCTTTACCTTGACAGTATTTCTACAATCCTTTTTTCATCAAAAATAACTTCAGTTTCAGTCAATTTAATCAGTTATTCCCCAAGTATCAATACATAGCAATAAAACATTAAAGCAATAGCATAAATATAAAGTATAAATACCACAATGTTGTATGGTAACAACAAATGTTCATCAATTGGTTCATTAATGAATGCAAGATCCAACAGATAGGTCTTAAGGGAGTTCCTGAAACAAGCTGAAATCATAACTCCCTAAAGTACAATGGTAACAGGTTGTCAAAATGGCACAAATTAAGTAAACAACCAAGCTCCAGATGTATGTAGCCATTTCTGTGGCTCTACTAATTAAAAACAAAACTTGTAGAGACAGCTTGCAAAAAAAAAAAAAAGAAAAGAAACTTGAATAAAAAACAAACAGCAACACAAATGCCATCCACTAGTTGAGTGCTTTCATCTTTATTAGCAAGAACAATTAAATAATGTCAGACAAGCTGACTATATACTTGGTTTAAACCATCACATGACCTTAATTCAGCAATCATAAAATAGCTTTAAAATACTCAGTAAATGCTCAAAATTAACTGAATTAGTTAAATCAACTTTTTCTGTATGTACTATATTGCTTTAAAACATTTTATATTGATTATATCATTCACACCTGGGTGTGAATCAGTTTGTTATTCAATTTCTCAGTGTACTTCCTTGCATTCAAGATATTATCCAAATTCCCCCCAAGCACATTTCAATTACAGAATCAATTACACAAAGCACAAACATTTTGAAGGAAACACACTTCAAAATGTCTTTTGCTAATGCATTAGACGTGTCTTTGTTTTTATAAACATAAGCATGTTCATAGATCATTGCAAACAACATTCTGGTTGTTTTACCAATGTAAACATTTGGACAGGAAGTACACTTCGTTAAATAAACAACATAGCCAGACCTATAAGTGAAATGACCTTTAGTGTTATAAGTTTTATCAGTAGTGTCAACATCAATTAATGGTGAAGAATAAATAAATTGACAGTATCTGCAATCTAGGCATGTAAAAGTTCCAGTTCTACTATAGTTGTTAACCAAACTCACTGCAGGTCTTTCCAAAATACTTTTATAAGCTGCTACCTCTCATGACTATAAACACTTGGCTTATCAGTCACCACTTAATATATTTCATTATTACCTTTATTTAGTTTCCATTTGTTGTCTACTAAACTCTTAATACCTTTTCAATCAGCTGTAAAATTAAAATAAAAGACTGATTTATTGAACGTAATTTCATAATTCTGCTTTGCATTATCAAGTGCACTTAACTCACTGCTGCTTAACTTTAAAATGGCCTTAAACTTATCTAACCGTGCTTTTTACTTCCTCAAAAATATTATCAAACAAATTGATGGGTAACCCCATTTTTTAAACATTTATTTCAAAATTAATGAATCATAAAGAAACAAATCATTGTCCAATGATAACCTGGAAATTCTTACAGCTGACCTTTTATATTTTGTTAACTGAATAGGGATGACAACTAGAATATGCCACCATATGCATTAACAAAAGTTTTCTTACTAAACATTCCTGGAATGAAAGTGTTAGTTTTACTATTCCACGTCAAGCTAATATCTAAATATGTTTTACTATCATTTTTCATAGTTAACTGTGAACCTTAAAAATTCAGTAAACATGTTTAATTTGTCAATAAAATACATAAAACTGCTTGCCATTCCTCTCCAAATAAAAAAAGGTTATCACTAAACCTGTTGTAACAAAAAAAACCTGTTCCTATTGACTAATTTTATATAAAACTTGGTCTTCCTACTCTTCTAGTACCAAATTAGGAAACACTGGAGCCAAAGCTGTTCCCGTTGCAATTCCCTTATTTTGATGAAAAATTTGATCATTAAACATAAACAAATATTTTCTAGCACCATTTCCACAAGTAAACACAGCACAATTAATTCAGCATTGTTCTCAGGTCATAATGACTCAGACACACTTTTGACAAAGACATTGGCAGCCTTCAAACACTGGACCCCGCCCAGTTTGGGTTCGTGAAGGGCCGCTCTTGTCTCCTGAACCTGACTGACTTCTTTGATTCAGTCTCCAGAGCTGTGGACGAGGGTAAGGCGGTCTCCACAGCCTAGCTGGACCTTGCCAAGGCCTTTGACACCATCCCCCACTCTGGAATCATAGATAAACTTACTAAGCTGGGCATCAATCCCTACATCACTTGATGGGTTGCCAAATGGCTTACTGACAGAACCCACACTGTAAAAGTAGCTGACTCCAACTCCAGCTCCAGACAAGTGACAAGTGGAGTACCTCAAGGTTCAGTCCTGGGACCTCTCTTGTTTGGCATCTACTTCTCTGAAGTACAGGCCAATACTATGTGACTCAGGCTAACAAAGTTCGCAGATGACTGCAAACTGGGAGCCATTATTGAATCTCTAAATGATGTGGATACTCAACAAAAGGGCTTTACAGAAACAGATGCTTGGTGCCAGAACCATGGGCTCAAGCTCACTGCCAAGAAATGTATAGTTATCCCCTTTGGGAAAAAACATGTACCTGTGAATTACCACATAGATGGCAGTACACTAAACACCGAAAGTGTGATAAGAGACTTAGGGACACAGGTGGACAGTGGTCTCACCTTCGATAACCACATCACCACAACAGTCAGGAAATCCTTCTATGTGGCACACCTCATCACTAAGGGCTTTTCAACCAGAAAAAAGGAGGTCATTGTCCCACTGTACTCATCCCTCATTAGACCCATTATATAATACAATGCCCCATTTGGTATGTACCTCTCAAGACACCTGCAACAACTGGAAAGGCCGCAGAAATACCTCACTAAAAGAATCACAGGCCTAAAGCAGATGCCCTATGCTGACCGCCTTAAAAAACTCCAGCTATACTCTGTCGCATATTGTCTACTCAGAGGCAATCTCTGCTTAACATACAAGGCCATGTCAAACCCAGAGCTGTCGGACATGCTACACTTAAAGAAATCTAAAAAAAAGGAACTAAACTTTCTATTTAAGGGGTAAAATAAAACATTTCAGAGCTTTATTGGAAAGGCTCACCCAGACTCTGCTACACTTTGCTGTGAGGGAAAGGTTGGTTTGCTTTTTATTTGTTGTATTTTGTATTAGTTTATTGCCTTTTTATATTTTGAGTGCTGTGATTTGTTTTCTTTACCTTGTGTTTTGCGTGTGTTCTGCTTTTAACTGCATATTAAAACTTCAAAAGACCCCACAGCTCTATATCTTGTGAGTCAGGCAGAAATTTTCCCCACCCCCACCCTGTCACTGTCATGTTGTTAAATACCACTGTCTTTCTAGTTGCCTGCCTCTTATGTTAATTTGACCATATATCTCATTTCCTCTTTGCTTTCACTGGCTTGTGTGAGTAAGCACAAAATTATCATTTTGTGAAATCACTCCCCTTTAACTATTTAAATTTATTGGCCATTCTACTGTATTCCATAGTACCGGAATACAAAAGTGACCACCCCCTTTCAATCTATCTTGCCGTTTTAAAAATAGTGACTCTCCACTAAAACTTAACTTTTTAGACAAGTAAAACTTAAGTTACTTACTTTCACATCTAACTTCTCTAGTGCACACTGCAGTGTTTAGGATAAACCTTTTTTGTTTTATCTTACCTTTAAGCATCCCTGTGACTAGCACTTGCTCCAATACCTGCTGGAAAGCACTAGGAAGCCTTAAACTGATACAAACACTCAACTCTCCTTATTAATAAGGAGAAATTAATCATAGGCACTAAACAGCCTATAATTGCAAAGTACCTTGCTAAGGGAAGGGAAAACAGTTCCTGTACATTAAAAAAAGCACTAAACCAGGCATGTCCAAGGGTACGCTTCCAGTGATTTCTCCTGTCCACCTGGTGAATCTGGGCATACTGGGGCAATGCAGCAATTGCCTCATGTACACAGACAACCCTCTACTCCCAACACTACAACCTGGGAGAGATGCACTTACATAGCCAAACTGGAAGCAGAGGTCTCTCCACCCAAGATTGTGCTAGACAGTCAAGAGCAGAAGGTTAACACCCGCACTACACCTCAAGCAACACATAGCCCTTCTAAACTCACACCACCAACACCCACACATGGCAACGCTAAATCCACATATGCGGAGGCCCTTAACTGTAACCTGCCCAAGCAACAAAGACCTCAGAAGCTGAAACGCAAACAAACACCAATCACAACCAAAGTGTCACATAGCTCACAACACCAGTGTGCCACCCAGCAACAGCCCTTAAGCAAGACAATGTACCTAACACTTTAGTCATAGGTGACTCTATAGTCAGGCACACTGATGTCCCACTCACCAGGCTGAACAAGTAGAAAATTACAGTGAGCTGCCTGTCGGGTGCCAGGATCCACCACATAACTCATGCACTCAAGTCACTCCACCACAAGTACAAATATGACTCTGTCATTGTCCGTGTTGGAGTGAATGACTTGAGACGTACCTCCCTGGACTACATGAAAAGAGACATGGAAGAGCTCTCAGATCATGTGGCCCAGGCAGGTATGACCCTAGCCCTGAGTAGCATCCTGCCTTTGCCCAGAATGATACCACACTATAAGGACAAAATGATTGACTTCAACAATTGGCTAAGCTTCTGGTGTCATTCAAAGGGGATCCAGTATCTGTCTGCCTGGGATGACATGATTGACAGACCACGATGCTTTGCCAGAGATGGTCTGCACCTGTCACCCCTCAGATTCAGGTTACTGGCAAAGGCTCTTGCCACCCCTATAGTGCCTTTTTTAGGCAAAGTTCAAAGGACAAAACCACCACCGTAACAGGTACAAGCATGCAAAATCTGAAGGTAATGCTACTCAATGCTAGAAGTCTAAACCTCAAAATGCACTCTCTCAAGGCACTCCTAAAAATGGAGAACATCGATATCTGTGCAGTAACTGAGACCTGGTTCAAGGCTCCAGAGAGCACCCCTGCAGTTCCAGGCTACAACTCTTACCACAGTTTTCGGCCACCAAACCAGGATTGAAACACTAAAGGTGGAGGAGTGTCCATATTCACCAAGGATATTCACACAACCAGGTTAGTTGCCCAACACAATGCGTCTGAAATTTTCCAGTTGCAACTAACACTAGGTAAGACTGCAATCCAAATTGTAGCTTGCTACAGATCCCACACCATGCCCCAAGATTCTCACTACACCTTTCTAAACATACTGGAAAATATTAATATACAACCAAACACCCTAATACTGGGTGATTTCAACTACCCTGCCATTAACTGGGAAAACTACTCATGTACCAACACCTTTGCCCAATGGTTCTTGGAATTCATAAATTCCAATGCCCTGGATCAACTAATCCATAGTCCCACCAGGGGCTCCAATATCCTAGACCTGGTCATTACCAACATGGGAAATCAATGCTCCACAGCTATGGTCACCCCCTTGTTGGTCAGATCAGACCATAAGCTAATCACCCTTAACATCCACATCCCATCCCCACCCCCCCCCAGTAAGGAAACCTCCATAAAAAACTTCTGCAAAGCCAACTTCATGCTACTCAAGTCAGACGTTCCAAACTTCATGACACCCATGCAGACGGGAACTGAAAGTTTGACTGCTGATTCCTACACTAAGGCACTGTATGAGCACATCCACTCATGCAAGAATCATGCCATCCCAAATAGAACCAAGATGCTCTTCTCCAAAAAAAAGAAGCCAATCTGGTGGTCCCCTGCCATAAACAAACTTTACAACAAAAGGAAGAAACTGTTGCAGAAAAGAGGAAAATCCCAGGATGCAAAAAACTCCCTAACCAGCCTCAGTAAGAAGCTGAGATCCCTCATAAAATCCTCCAATGCTAGTTACAAAAATAAAATTGCCAAAGATTCCAAAGACAACCACAAGGCATTCTATAACTATGTCAAGAATCTAAATGGCAATGCTCATATCTGCTCTGAGCTACAACAGAATGGCATTAAATATACTGATCGCAAGGATATTGCCAATATCCTGGCAAATTATTTCAGTGCCAACTTCACCCCCCTCTCACCCCCTAAATGGCCCATCTCAATACCGGAAGATTGACAAATTCTGGTAATAACGGTCACACAGGTAAAAAACGCACTCTCCAAAGCTATGAATACAGCATCCATGAGACCAGATGACATCTCGGGCTGTGTATTACATGAACTACAAAATGAACTGGCACCTCTCCTAAGTGTCATGTTTAATCATACCCTCACCTCAGGCTTTATGCCCACTGAGTGGTGCACAGCTACAGTTATCCCACTCCACAAGGGGGGATCCAGCTTGGATCCCGGGAACTACTGCCCCATCAGTTTGACGAGCCTGATCTGCAAGGCCATGGAACATATTATCATGGAATTTATAAACAAAGACATTGGCAAACTTAAAACACTGGACCCCACCCAGTTTGGGTTCGTGAAGGACCGATCTTGTCTCCTGAACCTGATTGACTTCTTTGAATCAGTCTCCAGAGCCGTGGATGAGGGTAAGGCAGTCCAATTGTATACCACAAGGCCAGCAGTATATGATCCAGAAGTCACAAAATAAGATGAAAATACTAAATTAATAGCATATAACTGGCTGAAAACAGCCCTTTATTAGTGAGACAGACCGGTTTCGGCAACCAATGCCTTCTTCAGTGTATGAACATTTCACACAAAATACCATTCATTTATAGACACACCCCACCTGGGAAACAAGTGGAAAATGCAACCAATGTGTAGTTAAAGAGAAAGAACACAAAAAATATATACACATTGCTGTAATGGCCAAAATTAAATGCAATCATGGCTTATTAAGCATGTAAACATGGCTTAACATTAGATAACAAATATGACATTTGTATGAATTACATGTAATAATGAGAAAGAATATTTAGAAAAAATATATTATAAAATGCGCCCAACATATTGAATTAAGTATCATAAATATAACTGATATGAGAAAACACATAATATTATTGGTATAATCATAACCAGGGGGTCACAGCAAGAACATAAACACGGTGCACTGGGTGTTCCAACCAAAAAATATGTGGTTAATACATGATAATGTAGCCGGATTAGGGAATCCATGCTTGGTCCAGGGTTCCATAAAGCCTTGTTCAACTATAATCGGAGAAGGTATGTAGATATACCTGTAACTGCCCTTCATCGGATTCTATATGAAACATATGAAAAACTCCATCCCAATGGTTACAAGTGGTCATTGAGTCCAGGGGGAAATAGCGCCCCCAATGTAATGATCCAATGTTGTTCCTTATGAGTAAGAATTTTGTGCCATCACTGGGGATTACTGCGGTCACCCAGAATTCTGTCAATGATTACAAAAGAGAACTGTGCTTCAGGATGTTTGAGAGTATGTCTGTACAGGGCATTGATGTCTTTCCTAATTTTTATATCTGATCTATGTTCATTGATCCGTGTTCTCAATGGTCTAGAGGTTTGACCTACATAAAAAGCTAAACACCGACAGGTTGCCAAATAAATCAACCAACTGCTGCTGCAGTTGCCAAATATTCTGCATTGATATACTTTGCTAGTATTACGACTAGTAAATTCTTTGGTCTTAATAACTTGTTTGCATGAACCACAGTGACCACACGGAAAAGTACCTACTAATATGTCCCCTCATGGCCAACGAACATTTGAGAACAATATTGGATCAGAAATGCCACTTCTCTTATAGGAGAGGCAAAACTCTTGGTTCTCTTTTTTCACATTTCAAACATAAAGAAAGTGGGGCAGCAATACACCATCAAATGACAATATCAGACACCAATGCCCTGTACAGACATACTCTCAAACATCCTGAAGCACAGTTCTCTTTTGTAATCATTGACAGAATTCTGGGTGACCGCAGTAATCCCCAGGGATGGCACAAAATTCTTACTCATACGGAACAACATTGGATCATTACATTGGGGGCGCTATTTCCCCCTGGACTCAACGATCACTTGTAACCATTGGGATGGAGTTTTTCATATGTTTCATATAGAATCCGATGAAGGGCAGTTACAGGTATATCTACATACCTTCTCCGATTATAGTTGAACAAGGCTTTATGGAACCCTGGACCAAGCATGGATTCCCTAATCCGGCTACATTATCATGTATTAACCACATATTTTTTGTTTGGAACACCCAGTGCACCGTGTTTATGTTCTTGCTGTGACCCCCTGGTTATGATTATACCAATAATATCATGTGTTTTCTCATATCAGTTATATTTATGATACTTAATTCAATATGTTGGGCGCATTTTATAATATATTTTTTCTAAATATTCTTTCTCATTATTACATGTAATTCATACAAATGTTATATTTGTTATCTAATGTTAAGCCATGTTTACATGCTTAATAAGCCATGATTGCATTTAATTTTGTCCATTACAGCAATGTGTATATATTTTTTGTGTTCTTTCTCTTTAACCACACATTGGTTGCATTTTCCACTTGTTTCCCAGGTGGGGTGTGTCTATAAATGAATGGTATTTTGTGTGAAATGTTCATACACTGAAGAAGGCATTGGTTGCCGAAACCAGTCTGTCTCACTAATAAAGGGCTGTTTTCAGCCAGTTATATGCTATTAATTTAGTATTTTCATCTTATTTTGTGACTTCTGGATCATATACTGCTGGCCTTGTGGTATACATTTGAATGGTTCTGGCCGTGCATCAACCTACCTGCATAGCATCATGTTTGTTAAGGCAGTCCACACAGCCTAACTGGACCTCGCCAAGGTTTTTGACACCATCCACCACTCTGGAATCATAGATAAACGTACTAAGCTGGGCATTAATCCCTACTTCACTCGATGGGTTGCCAACTGGCTTACTGACAGAACCCACACTGTAAAAGTAGCTGACTCCAAATCCAGCTCCAGACAAGTGACAAGTGGAGTACCTCAGGGTTCAGTCCTGGGACATCTCTTGTTTGGCATCTACTTCTCTGAAGTACAGGCCAACACTAAGGGACTCTGGCTAACAAAGTTCGCAGATGACTGCAAACTGGGAGCCATTATTGAATCCCCAAATGATGTCGATACTCTACAAAAGGCCTTACAGAAACAGATGCTTGGTGCCAGAGCCATGGGCTCAAGCTCAATGCCAAGAAATGTATAGTTATCCCCGTTGGGAAAAACATGTACCCATGAATTACCACATAGGTGGCAGTACACTAAACACCAAAAGTGTGATAAGAGACTTAGGGACACAGGTGGACAGTGGTCTCAGCTTCAATAACCACATCACCACAACAGTCAGGAAATCCTTCTATGTGTCACATCTCATCACTAAGGGCTTTTCATCCAGAAAAAAGGAGGTCATTGTCCCACTGTACTCATCCATCATTAGACCCATTATAGAATACAATGCCCCATTTGGTATGTACCTCTCAAGACATCTGCAACAACTGGAAAGGCTGCAGAAATACCTCACTAAAAGAATCACAGGCCTAAAGCAGATGCCCTATGCTGACCGCCTTAAAAATCTCCAGCTATACTCTGTCGCATATCGTCTACTCAGAGGCAATCTCTGCCTAACATACAAGGCCATCTCAAACCCAGAGCTGTTGGACATGCTACACTTAAAGAAATCCCAATCCCTCAGAGCCACACGCTCTAGGGATCTAAACCTTGTCATCACAATAAACAAAACATGCTGGAGGGATAGGTTCCTGACCCAGAGACTCCCCAGACTCTGGAATAGATTACCCATACATGTCAAGCAGAGCACCTCTTTGGCTCTCTTCAAAAGGAACCTTAATGATTGGATGGGAGAAAGGAAATTCACCCTGGGGATCACGTCAGTCACCCTGCTAGACAGGGGTCCAGGGAAGTAAATAGTGTGGGAAGAAATAGCCAGGGAATTGTTATGGCTAGGCTTCTATAGGCCCTATGGCCGATAGCCTAGTACCAACCTATGAACCTATTAAATGTACATGCTCATTTCAAAGATTCAAAAAAACTTTATTGTCATTTAGGACCACATAAGTGTAGCCTAAATGAAATGACAAATGTCATCTCACGAGAGAAATGCAGTGCAAATAATGTAGATACAGTGGTATCAAAGAATAATGTAAGAAAATAACAACACGTATAACATGCAAGAGGTAGTTCCATTACATAAATACATTCAATGCACATTATCCAGCGATAAATAATTTAAATACCCACCAACAAACCCCATCATTGTTCAGATGGAAAATAAATAGACTAGTGAATAGCAGCTGTTTAGTTACCATATTGCACTTGTTAACCTTAGATGTGACTCAGTAGAGCCATCATATTGCATAATAGGAATGCTGGCGGTAATTGCTCAGAGCAGCAGGATCAAATGAAAAAAAGAGGCTTCAAAGTATCAGGTGTTATGGCTGGTGTCCTTATTAATAAGTCTCACAGCTGTGGGATAGAAACTGTTCTTGAATTTGATAGTCCTACAGCAGAAGCTGCGTCCTTCCAGACGCAAGTTGTGAGAACCAGTTGTGGGCCAGATGGGTCAAATCAGCTAGTATTTTGTATGTTCTCTTTCTTACTCTTGTAAAGAAAAGCTCCTGAATAAAAGGAAGGTTTGTGCCCAAGATTTTCTCAGCCACCCTCAACACCCTCCGCAGTTTCTTCTTCTCAGCAACTGTGCAGTTGCTGAACCATGTTATGAAGTTGCTAGTGAGCAATTTGTGCACGTATTGTGTTTAATTCTGTGTATTATTATTTTCCAGTTGAATATGTACATGATTTATATTTTGTTTTCTATCTTTTATAAAATTTATCGCCCAAGGCCTCATCTAAAAAGAGAAAAACAAGTACAAACAATGAATTGATAAACAGATAGATGCATACATACATAAATAAATAAATAAAAAGCATATTGGATGTCTCCACACCTAACACACAGTATGTACTACAACATACTTGAGGAAAAGCAGCTTTTACTTAGGCATCCTCAACTGCAGAGTGAAAGGGGTGTCAGATCTGCAATTTAGTAACCATTAGAGAAAAAGTTATCAACCAGCAATATGGTTAATAGAGCAGTATGATTAACCATCAGCTTAACTACAGAGTCATAATAAATAAAAGTGAAGTTGAAATGTCAAGTAACTGTATGTGGAAAAAGATGAGTAAATTCAGGCTAAACTTAATGAAAGCAAAACAGATGAACAGTGGAATACACAAGCACTGAAATAACATCAGCAAGCAGAAATGTGTAAATAAAAATTTCAAATCAAAATATAGTTGGGTGACAGACAAACTGATTGGAAGGATGAGTGTGCTCTTCCTGTGGGGAGAAGTGGGCTAGAACCAGCTAACAAATGCACCAGTCCCCTAGGTGGAAAGGTTAGGATACAAATAATGCAGCTTAGGCATAGATGTTAAGTTTATCAAGTCAGTAATGGATGGGTGATAGTCTTCACAGTGGGAGTACAGGAGCGTACACCCACATGGGGAAGGCATTTTATATAATGGATGGGTGATAGTTTTCACAGTGGGAGTACAGGAGCGTACACCCACATGGGGAAGGCATTTTATAGAATGGATGGGTGATAGCCTTCAAAGTGGGAGTATAGGAGCGTACACCCACATGGGGAAGGAATTTTAAATAATGGATGGGTGATAGCCTTCACAGAGGGAGTACAGGAGTGTACACCCACATGGGGGAAGAAATTTTATATAATGGATGGGTGATAGCCCTCACAGTGGGAGTACAGGGGCGTACACCCACATGGGGAAGGCATTTTATATAATGGATGGATGATAGCCTTCACAGTGGGAGTATAGGAGCGTACACACACATGGGGAAGGCATTTTATCTAACGGATGGGTGATAGCCTTCACAGTGGGAGTACAGGAGCGTACACCCACATGGGGAAGACATTTTATATAATGAATGGGTGACACTCTTCACAGTGGGAGCACAGGAGCATACACCCACATGGGGAATACATTTTATATAATGGATGGGTGATAGACTTCACAGTGGGAGTACAGGAGTGTACACCCAAATGAGGAAGGCATTTTATATAATGGATGGGTGATAGAATACACAGTGGGAGTACAGGAGCGTACACCCACATGGGGAAGGCATTTTATATAATGGATGGGTAATAGCCTTCAAAGTGCAAGTACAGGAGCATATACCCACATTGGGAAGGCATTTTATATAAATGATGGGTGATAGCCTTCACAGTGGGAGTACAGGAACATACACCCACATGGGGAAGGAATTTTATATAATGGATTGGTGATAGCCTTCACAGTGGTAGTACAGGAGCATACACCCACATGGGGAAGGAATTTTATATAATGGATGGGTGATAGCCTTCACAGTGGTAGTACAAGAGCATACACCCACATGGGGAAGGCATTTTATACAATCGATGGGTGATAGCTTCACAGTGGGAGTACAGGAGCGTACACCCGCATGGGGATGGCATTTTATATAATGGATGGGTGATAGCCTTCACAGTGGGAGTACAGGAGCGTACACCCACATGGGGAAGGCATTTTATATAATGGATGGGTGATAGCCTTCACAGTGGGAGTACAGGAGCATACACCCACATGGGGAAGACATTTTATATAATGGATGGGTGATAGCCTTCACAGTGGGAGTACAGGAGTGTACACCCACATGGGGAAAGCATTTTATATAATAGATGGGTGATACACTTCATAGTGGGAGTACAGGAGTGTACACCCACATGGGGAAGGCATTTTATATAATGGATGGGTGATAGTCTTCACAGTGGGGGTACAAGAGCGTACACCCACATGGGGAAGGCAGTTTATAGAACGGATGGGTGATAACCTTCAAAGTGGGAGTATAGGAGCGTAGACCCACATGGGGAAGGAATTTTATATAATGGATGGGTGATAGTCTTCACAGTGGGAGTACAAGAGCGTACACCCACATGGGGAAGGCATTTTATAGAACGGATGGGTGATAGCCTTCAAAGTGGGAGTATAGGAGTATACACCTACATGGGGAAAGAATTTTATATAATGGATTAGTGATAACCTTCACAGAGGGAGTACAGGAGCATACACCTACATGGGGAAGGCATTTTATATAATGGATGGGTGATAGCCTTCACAGTGGGAGTAGAGGAGCGTACACCCACATGGGGAAGAAATTTTATATAATGGATGGGTGATGCCCTTCACAGTTGGAGTACAGGATGGTACACCCAAACGGGGAAGGCATTTTATAGAATGGATGGGTGGTAGCCTTCACAGTGGTAGTACAGGAGCATACACCCACATGGGGAAGGCATTTTATCTAATGGATGGGTGATAGCCTTCACAGTGGAAGTACAGGAGCGTACACCCACATGGAGAAGACATTTTGTATAATGGATGAGTGATAGCCTTCACAGTGGGATTACAGGAGCATACACCCACATGGGGAAGAAATTTTATATAATGAATGGGTGATAGCCTTCACAGTGGGAGTACAGGAGTGTACACCCACATAGGGAAGGCATTTTACATAATGGATGGGTGGTAGCCTTCACAGTGGGAGGATAGGAGTGAACACCCACATGGGGAAGACATTTTATGTAATGAATGGGTGACACCCTTCACAGTGGGAGTACAGGAGCATACACCCACATGGGGAATACATTTTATATAATATATGGGTGATAGCCTTCACAGTGGGAGTACAGGAGTGTACACCCACATGGGGAAGGTATTTTATATAATGGATGGGTGATAGAATACACAGTGGGAGTACAGGAGTGTACACCCACATGGGGAAGGCATTTTATATAAATGATGGGTGATAGCCTTCACAGTGGGAGTACAGGAGCATACACCCATATGGGGAAGGCATTTTATATAATGGATGGGTGATAGCCTTCACAGTGAGAGTATAGGAGCGTACACCCCCATGGGGAAGGCATTTTATATAATGGATAGGTTATAGCCTTCACAGTGGGAGTACAGGAGCATACACCCACATGGGGAAGACATTTTATATAACGGATGGGTGATAACATTCACAGTGGGAGTACAGGAGTGTACACCCACATAGGGAAGGCATTTTATATAATGGATGGGTGATAGACTTCACAGTGGGAGTACAGGACCGTACACCCATTTGTGGAAGGCATTTTATATAATGGATGGGTGATAGCCTTCAAAGTGGAAGTACAGGAGCATATACCCACATGGGGAAGGCATTTTATATAATGGATGGGTGATAGCCTTCACAGAGGGAGTACAGGAGAGTACACCCAAATGGGGAAGAAATTATATATAATGAATGGGTAATAGCCTTCACAGTGGGAGTACAGGAGCGTACACCCACATGGGGAAGGCATTTTATATAATGGATGGGTGATAGCCTTCACAGTGGGAGTACAGGAGAGTACACCCAAATGGGGAAGGCATTTTATAGAATTGATGGGTGATAGCCTTCACAGTGGGAGTATAGGAGCATACACCCACATGGCGAAAGCATTTTATCTAACGGATGGGTGATAGCCTTCACAGTGGGAGTACAGGAGCGTGCACCCACATGGGGAAGACATTTTATATAATGAATGGGTGATAACCTTCCCAGTGGGAGTACCGGAGCATACACCCACATGGGGAATACATTTTATATAATGGATGGGTGATAGCTTTCACAGTGGGAGTACAGGAGTGTACACCCACATGGGGAAGGCATTTTATATAATGGATGGGTGATAGACTTCACAGTGGGAGTACAGGAGTGTACACCCAAATGGGGAAGGCATTTTATATAGTGGATGGGTGATAGAATTCACAGTGGGAGTACAGGAGCGTACACCCCCATGGGGAAGGCATTTTATATAATGGATGGGTAATTGCCTTCACAGTGCAAGTACAGGAGCATATACCAACATGGGGAAGGCATTTTATATAAATGATGGGTGATAGCCTTTACAGTGGGAGTACAGGAGCATACACCCACATGGGGAAGGCATTTTATATAATGGATGGGTGATAGCCTTCACAGTGGGAGTACAGGAGCGTACACCCCCATGTGGAAGGCATTTTATATAATGGATGGGTTATAGCCTTCACAGTGGGAGTACAGGAGCATACACCCACATGGGGAAGACATTTTATATAATGAATGGGTGATAACAGTCACAGTGGGAGTACAGTAGTGTACACCCACATAGGGAAGGCATTTTATATAATTGATGGGTGATAGACTTCGCAGTGGAGTACAAGAGTGTACACCCACATGGGGAAGGCATTTTATATAAAGGACGTGTGATAGAATTCACAGTGGGAGTACAGGAGCATACACCCACATGGGGAAGGCATTTTATATAATGGATGGGTGATAACCTTCACAGTGTGAGTAGAGGAGCATATACCCACATGGGGAAGGCATTTTATATAAATGATGGATGATAGCCTTCACAGTGGGAGTATAGGAGTGTACACCCACATGGGGAAGGCATTTTATATAATGGTTGGGTGATAGTCCTCACAGTGGGAGTACAGGAGCATACACCCACATGGAGAAGGCATTTTATATAATGGATGGGTGATAGCCTTGACAGTGGGAGTACAGAAGAGTACACCCAAATGGGGAAGGCATTTTAAAGAACGGATGGGTGATAGCCTTCACAGTGGGAGTATATGAGCATACACCCACATGGCGAAGGCATTTTATCTAACGGATGGGTGATAGCCCTCACAGTGGGAGTACAGGAGCGTGCACCCACATGGGGAAGACATTTTATATAATGAATGGGTGATACCCTTCCCAGTGGGAGTACCGGAGCATACACCCACATGGGGAATACATTTTATATAATGGATGGGTGATAGCCTTCACAGTGGGAGTACAGGAGTGTACACCCACATGGGGAAGCCATTTTATATAATGGATGGGTGATAGACTTCACAGTGGGAGTACAGGAGTGTACACCCAAATGGGGAAGGCATTTTATATAATGGATGGGTGATAGAATTCACAGTGGGAGTACAGGAGCGTACACTCACATGGGTAAGGCATTTTATATAATGGATGGGTAATAGCCTTCAAAGTGCAAGTACAGGAGCATATAGCAACATGGGGAAGGCATTTTATATAAATGATGGGTGATAGCCTTTACAGTGGGAGTACAGGAGCATACACCCACATGGGGAAGGCATTTTATATAATGGATGGGTGATAGCCTTCACAGTGGGAGTACAGGAGCGTACACCCACATGGGGAAGGCATTTTATATAATGGATGGGTGATAGCCTTCACAGTGGGAGTACAGGAGCATACACCCACATGGGGAAGACATTTTATATAATGGATGGGTGATAACATTCACAGTGGGAGTACAGTATTGTACACCCACATAGGGAAGGCATTTTATATAATTGATGGGTGATAGACTTCCCAGTGGAGTACAGGAGTGTGCACCCACATGGGGAAGGCATTTTATATAAAGGATGTGTGATAGAATTCACAGTGGGAGTACAGGAGCATACACCCACATGGGAAGGCATTTTATATAATGGATGGGTGATAACCTTCACAGTGTGAGTACAGGAGCATATACCCACATGGGGAAGGCATTTTATATAAATGATAGGTGATAGCCTTCACAGTGGGAGTACAGGAGCGTACACCCACATGGGCAGGCATTTTTTATAATGGTTGGGTGATAGCCTTCACAGTGGGAGTACAGAAGAATACACCCACATGGAGAAGGCATTTTATATAATGGATGGGTGATAGCCTTGACAGTGGGAGTACATGAGCATACACCCGCATGGGGAAGACATTTTATATAATGGATGGGTAATAGCCTTCACATTGGGAGTACAGGAGCGTACACCCACATGCAGAAGGCATTTTATATAATGGATGGGTGATAGCCTTCACAGTGGGAGTACAGGAGCATACACCCACACGGGGAAGGCATTTTGTATACTGGATGGGTGATAGTCTCCACAGTGGGAGTACAGGAGCATACACCCACACGGGGAAGGCATTTTTTATACTGGATGGGTGATAGTCTTCACAGTGGGAGTTCAGGAGCATATACCCACATGGGGAAGGCATTTTATATAAATGATGGGTGATAGCCTTCACAGTGGGAGTACAGGAGCGTACACCCACATGGGGAAGGCATTTTATATAATGGATGGGTGATAGCCTTCACAGTGGGAGTACAGGAGAGTACACCCAAATGGGGAAGGCATTTTATAGAATGGATGGGTGATAGCCTTCACAGTGGGAGTGTAGGAGCATACACCCACATAGCGAAGGCATTTTATCTAATGGATGGGTGATCGCCTTCACAGTGGGAGTACAGGAGCGTGCACCCACATGGGGAAGACATTTTATATAATGAATGGGTGATACCCTTCCCAGTGGGAGTACCGGAGCATACACCCACATGGGGAATACATTTTATATAATGGATGGGTGATAGCTTTCACAGTGGGAGTACAGGAGTGTACACCCACATGGGGAAGGCATTTTATATAATGGATGGGTGATAGACTTCACAGTGGGAGTACAGGAGTGTACACCCAAATGGGGAAGGCATTTTATATAATGGATGGGTGATAGAATTCACAGTGGGAGTACAGGAGCGTACACCCACATGGGGAAGGCATTTTATATAATGGATGGGTGATAGCCTTCACAGTGGGGGTACAGGAGCGTACACCCCCATGGGGAAGGCATTTTATATAATGGATGGGTTATAGCCTTCACAGTGGGAGTACAGGAGCATATACCCACATGGGGAAGGCATTTTATATAAATGATGGGTGATAGCCTTCACAGTGGGAGTATAGGAGCATACACCCACATGGCGAAGGCATTTTATCTAACGGATGGGTGATAGCCTTCACAGTGGGAGTACAGGAGCGTGCACCCACATGGGGAAGACATTTTATATAATGAATGGGTGATACCCTTCCCAGTGGGCGTGCAGACATACACCCACATGGGGAATACATTTTATATAATGGATGGGTGATAGCCTTCACAGTGGGAGTACAGGAGTGTACACCCACATGGGGAAGCCATTTTATATAATGGATGGGTGATAGACTTCACAGTGGGAGTACAGGAGTGTACACCCAAATGGGGAAGGCATTTTATATAATGGATGGGTGATAGAATTCACAGTGGGAGTACAGGAGCGTACACTCACATGGGTAAGGTATTTTATATAATGGATGGGTAATAGCCTTCACAGTGCAAGTACAGGAGCATATACCAACATGGGAAAGGCATTTTATATAAATGATGGGTGATAGCCTTTACAGTGGGAGTACAGGAGCATACACCCACATGGGGAAGGCATTTTATATAATGGATGGGTGATAGCCTTCACAGTGGGAGTACAGGAGCGTACACCCACATGGGGAAGGCATTTTATATGATGGATGGGTTATAGCCTCCCTTCACAGTGGGAGTACAGGAGCATACACCCACATGGGGAAGACATTTTATATAATGGATGGGTGATAACATTCACAGTGGGAGTACAGTAGTGTACACCCACATAGCGAAGGCATTTTATATAATTGATGGGTGATAGACTTCCCAGTGGAGTACAGGAGTGTGCACCCACATGGGGAAGGCATTTTATACAAAGGATGTGTGATAGAATTCACAGTGGGAGTACAGGAGCATACACCCACATGGGAAAGGCATTTTATATAATGAATGGGTGATAACCTTCACAGTGTGAGTACAGGAGCATATACCCACATGGGGAAGGCATTTTATATAAATAATAGGTGATAGCCTTCACAGTGGGAGTACAGGAGCGTACACCCACATGGGGAAGGCATTTTATATAATGGTTGGGTGATAGCCTGCACAATGGGAGTACAGGAGCATACACCTACATGGAGAAGGCATTTTATATAATGGATGGCTGATAGCCTTGACAGTGTGAGTACAGGAGCATACACCCACATGGAGAAGGCATTTTATATAATGGATGGGTAATAGCCTTCACATTGGGAATACAGGAGCGTACACCCACATGGGGAAGGCATTTTACATAATGGATGGGTGATAGCCTTCACAGTGGGAGTACAGGAGCATACACCCACACGGGAAAGGCATTTTTTATACTGGATGGGTGATAGTCTTCACATTGGGAGTACAGGAGCTTACACCCAAATGGAGAAGACACTTTATATAATGGATGGGTGATATCCTTCACAGTGGGAGTACAGGAGCATACACCCACATAATGAAGGCATTTTATATAATTGATGGGTGATAGCCTTCACAGTGGGAGTACAGGAGCATACACTCACATGGGGAAGGCATTTTATATAATGGATGGGTGATAGCCTTCACAGTGGGAGTATAGGAGCGTACACCCCCATGGGGAAGACATTTTATATAATGGATGGGTGATAACATTCACAGTGGGAGTACAGGAGTGTACACCCACACAGGGAAGGCATTTTATATAATGGATGGGTGATAGACTTCACAGTGGGAGTACAGGAGTGTACACCCACATGAGGAAGGCATTTTATATAAAGGATGTGTGATGGAATTCACAGTGGGAGTACAGGAGCGTACACCCACTTGTGGAAGGCATTTTATATAATGGATGGGTGATAGCCTTCACAGTGGGAGTACAGGAGCGTACACCCACATGGGGAAGGCATTTTATATAATGGATGGGTGATAGCCTTCACAGTGGGAGTACAGGAGCATACAACCACATAAGAAAGGCATTTTATATAATGGATGGGTGATAGCCTTGACAGTGGGAGTACAGGAGCATACACCCGCATGGGAAAGGCATTTTATATAATGGATGGGTGCTAGACTTCACAGTGGGAGTACTGGAGCATACACCCACGTGGGGAAGGCATTTTATATAATGGATGGGTGATAGTCTTCGTAGTGGGAGTACGGGAGGGCACACCCACATGGGGAAAGCATTTTATATAATGGATGGGTGATAGTCTTCACAGTGGCAGTACAGGAGGGCACACCCACATGGGGAAGGCATTTTATAGAATGATGGATGGTAGACTTCACAGTGGGAGTACAGGAGTGTACACCCACATGGGGAAGGCATTTTATATAATCAATGTGTGATAGCCTTAACAGTGGGAGTACAGGAGCATACACCCACATGGGAAAGGCATTTTATATAATGGATGGGTGCTAGACTTCACAGTGGGACTACAGGAGTATACACCCACATGGGGAAGGCATTTTATATTGGATGAGTGATAGCCTTCACAGTGGGAGTACAGTAGTGTACACCCACATGGGGAAGGCATTTTATATAATGGATCGGTGATAGCCTTCACAGTGGGAGTACAGGAGCATACACCCACATGGAGAAGGCATTTTATATAATGGATTGGTGATAGCCTTCGCAGTGGGAGTACAGGAGGGTACACCCACACGGGGAAGGCATTTTATATTCTGTGTATTGGCATCAGATCAGCTCATCCTCAACATCAATGATATTAAGCAGAAGAAGCATAAACTGTGCTGGAAGTCTCTTAAAATAATAAAATCTTGTTGGTGCATGAGGGGCCATGAGATATGAAGGCAATAAGCAAAAAAGAAAGACAATAGGCCCATCGAGAACAAAAATAAGCAGTAGAGAAGAGGAAGCAGGAATTATGAATGATGACTGAAACAAGCATTACAGCGTAATAACCAATTATGAATGATGACTGAAACAAGCATTATGGCGTAATAACCAGGAATTATGAATGAGGACTGAAATAAGCATTACGGCGTAATAACCAGGAATTATGAATGATGACTGAAACAAGCATTATGGCATAATAACCAGGCATTATGAATAATGACTGATGCAAGCATTATGGTGTAATAACCAGGAATTATGAATGATGACTGAAACAAGCATTATGGCGTAATAACCAGGAATTATGAATGATGACTGAAACAAGCATTACGGCATAATAACCAGGAATTATGAATGATGACTGAAACAAGTGTTACGGCGTAATAACCAGGAATTATGAATTATGACTGAAACAAGCATTATGGCATAATAACCAGGAATTATGAATGATGACTGAAGCAAGCGTTATGGTATAATAACCAGGAATTATGAATGATGACTGAAACAAGCATTACGACGTAATAACCAGGAATTATGAATGGTGACTGAAACAAGCGTTACAGCGTAAAAAGCAGGAATTATGAATGATGACTGAGACAAGCTTTACGGCGTAATATCCAGGAATTATGAATGATGACTGAAACAAGCGTTACGGCGTAATAACCAGGAATTATGAATGATGACTGAAACAAGCGTTACGGCATAATAACCAGGAATTATGAATGATGACTGAAACAAGCATTATGGCATAATAACCAGGAATTATGAATGATGACTGAAACAAGCGTTATGGCATAATAACCAGGAATTATGAATGATGACTGAAACAAGCGTTACGGCATAATAACCAGGAATTATGAATGATGACTGAAACAAGCGTTATGGCGTAATAACTATGAATTATAAATGATGACTGAGACAAGCATTATGGCATAATAACCAGGAATTATGAATGGTGATTGAAACAAGCATTACTGTGTAATAACCAGGAATTATGAATGATGACTGAAACAAGCATTACAGCTTAATAACCAGGAATTATGAATGATGACTGAAACAAGCATTATGGCATAATAACCAGGAATTATGAATGATGACTGAAACAAGTGTTACGGCATAATAACCAGGAATTATGAATGATGACTGAAACAAGCGTTACGGCGTAATAACCAGGAATTATGAATGATGACTGAAACAAGCATTACAGTGTAATAACCAGGAATTATGAATGATGACTGAAACAAGCATTATGCCGTAATAACCAGGAATTATGAATGATGACTGAAACAAGCGTTATGGTGTAATAACCTGGAATTATGAATGATGACTGAAACAAGCATTACGGCATAATAACCAGGAATTATGAATGATGATTGAACTAAGCGTTACAGCATTATAACCAGGAATTATGAATGATGACTGAAACAAGCATTACGGTGTAATAACCAGGAATTATGAATGATGACTGAAACAGGCATTACGGCATAATAACCAGGAATTATGAATGATGACTGAAACAAGCATTACAGTGTAATAACCAGGAATTATGAATGATGACTGAAACAAGTGTTACGGCATAATAACCAGGAATTATGAATGATGACTGAAACAAGCGTTATGGTGTAATAACCAGGAATTATAAATGATGACTGAAACAAGTGTTACGGCGTAATAACCAGGAATTATGAATGATGACTGAAACAAGCATTATGGCGTAATAACCAGGAATTATGAATGGTGACTGAAACAAGCATTACGGCGTAATAACCAGGAATTATGAATGATGACTGAAACAAGCATTACGGCGTAATAACCAGGAATTATGAATGATGACTGAAACAAGCATTATGGCGTAATAACCAGGAATTATGAATTATGGCTGAAACAAGCATTACTGCAAAATAACCAGGATTTATGAATGATGACTGAAACAAGCATTACAGTGTAATAACCAGGAATTATGAATGATGACTGAAACAAGCGTTACGGTGTAATAACCAGGAATTATGAATGATGACTGAAACAAGCATTATTGTGTAATAACCAGGAATTATGAATGATGACTGAAACAAGCATTACGGCGTAATAACCAGGAATTATGAATGATGACTGAAACAAGCATTACGGCATAATAACCAGGAATTATGAATGAGGACTGAAACAAGCATTACAGCGTAATAACCAGGAATTATGAATGATGACTGAAACAAGTGTTACGGCGTAATAACCAGGAATTATGAATGATGATTGAAACAAGTGTTACAGCGTAATAACCAGGAATTATGAATGATGACTGAAACAAGCATTACGGTGTAATAACCAGGAATTATGAATGATGACTGAAACAAGCATTATGGCATAATAACCAGGAATTATGAATGATGACTGAAACAAGTGTTACAGTGTAATAACCAGGAATTATGAATGATGACTGAAACAAGCATTACGGCGTAATAGCCAGGAATTATGAATGATGACTGAAACAAGCGTTACGGCATAATAACCAGGAATTATGAATGGTGACTAAAAAAAGTGTTACGGCGTAATAACTAGGAATTATTAATGATGACTGAAATAAGCATTATGGCATAATAACCAGGAATTATGAATGATGACTGAAACAAGCATTACGGCATAATAACCAGGAATTATGAATGATGACTGAAACAAGCATTACAGCGTAATAACCAGGAATTATGAATGATGACTGAAACAAGCGTTACGGCGTAATAACCAGGAATTATGAATGATGACTGAAACAAGCATTATGGCATAATAACCAGGAATTATAAATGGTGACTGAAAAAAGCATTACGGTGTAATAACCAGGAATTATTAATGGTGACTGAAACAAGCATTACGGCATAATAACTAGGAATTATGAATGATGACTGAAACAAGTGTTACGGCGTAATAACCAGGAATTATGAATGATGACTGAAACAAGCATTATGGTGTAATAACCTGGAATTATGAATGATGACTGAAACAAGCATTATTGTGTAATAACCAGGAATTATGAATGATGACTGAAACAAGCGTTACGGCGTAATAACCTGGAATTATGAATGATGACTGAAACAAGTGTTATGGCATAATAACCAGGAATTATGAATGATGACTGAAACAAGCATTACGGCGTAATAACCAGGAATTATGAATGATGACTGAAACAAGCATTATGGCATAATAACCAGGAATTATGAATGATGACTGAAACAAGCATTATGGCGTAATAACCAGGAATTATGAATGATGACTGAAACAAGCATTACAGCGTAATAACCAGGAATTATGAATGATGACTGAAACAAGCATTATGGCATAATAACCAGGAATTATGAATGATGACTGAAACAAGCGTTACGGCATAATAACCAGGAATTATGAATGATGACTGAAACAAGCATTATGGCGTAATAACCAGGAATTATGAATGATGACTGAAACAAGCGTTACGGTGTAATAACCAGGAATTATGAATGATGACTGAAACAAGCGTTACAGCATAATAACCAGGAATTATGAATGATGACTGAAACAAGTGTTATGGTGTAATAACCAGGAATTATGAATGATGACTGAAACAAGTGTTACGGCATAATAACCCAGAATTATGTATAGTGACTGAAATTAGAAGTAAGGAAGAAGAACCAGGAATAGAGAAATCAGGCTTCACTGGAAGAGAAAAGAGGTAAGAAAACTCTATGATATAAAAAGAAAAACAGAGGCTATATCCCAGAAAAATATGATCAGAAATTCTAGAAAGGTCACTGTGAGAAGTGAAGAAAGACAAGCATATAATAATCATGGAAGCCTACAGGACACACACAGCTTTTCTGAAGAAATGGTGACTTCCTCTTTGCCACAGATCTAACTCAAGCAAACCACTCTCACATATGCAAACGTTGAGGCAGGTAAGCCAGTGTGAGGAGAATTTGGATCCAATGTGAAGCTCTCCAGGTTGAAGGCAGGACAAAGACAGATGCAAAATGTGTATGCCAAAGCCATTCTTAGACTAGTAATTGAGGATTTATAAAGAGTTAACCCTCACATTAGTTTATTTTTTGGGAACTCAAACTTGCTAGGTAAGGATGTCTACATGGGTACAGAGTCCATTACAGTAAGTAACATAAGTTATATGCAAAAGTGAATGTTAAAAATTTTCTATTCAACATTCTAGTAATATGTCTTTAGAATATATATTGACTCCATTCATTCATTCATTCATTCATTCATTCATTCAGTATTTAAATCTGGACAGGACATGGGTCATGTACAGGACAGATACCTCTGCACCTATAGGCAATTTGGAGGAGTACCATGTCATCTATAGGACTAGTCTTTGAAA
Organism: Protopterus annectens; assembly: GCF_019279795.1. Lineage (NCBI taxonomy): Eukaryota > Metazoa > Chordata > Ceratodontiformes > Protopteridae > Protopterus > Protopterus annectens. The sequence continues at coordinate 681,181,314 of NC_056736.1, read as the reverse complement.
TGTTTGAAGAAAACCAGTGAGTACCAGTCCACAGAAACTCAGGAAGGACATATGAACTATACACACAGGAAGCCAGACTGAAGAACCAAGCATGATGAACTGAACTGCTGCATCCATGTGCCGCTCAAATGTAGTTAAATGATAAAATACGAAGATGCAGTGTGTATAAAGAACAAAGTATGATGAGCTTAACCGCTGCATCCGTGTGCCACTTGAATGTAGTTAAATGATAAAATACGAAGATGCAGTGTGTATAAAGAACCAACTATGATAAGCTTAACTGCTGCATCCATGAGCTGCTCGAATGTAGTTAAATGATAAAATACGAAGATGCAGTGTGTATAAAGAACCAAGCATGATGAGCTTAACCGCTGCATCCATGTGCTGCTCGAATGTAGTTAAATGATAAAATGTGAAGATGCAGTTTGTATAAAGAACCAAGCATGACGAGCTTAATTGCTCCATCCAATACAGCCAAAAAGATGCATTTGGTGTAAACAGACACAAGTAAAAAGATACATTTGGTGTACAAAGAAAAGAAACAAGTAAGCTCAGGGATATAATTGGAGTTTATGTTAGCCCCGCTCTGCTCCCCTCTCTGCCCTCTATTCTCACCTGCCACCACTAATGCTACATTTCAATTAAACTTAGCCACTCCCCTCATGCTAACCACAAATCATTGAATCTGCCCCACCCCTGTACCCATTTCCTTCTCTTCCACTATTCCACATCCTGTAAGCACAGTCTTCCATCTAACTACCTTACAATCACAGACAACACCTCTCATCACCCACCACACCCACCCCATCCCAAGCAGATCTCTCACTCACGACGCACAGTCTTCCATCTAACTACCTTACAATCACAGACAACACCTCTCATCATCCGCCACACCCACCCCATCCCATCCACCCCACCCACCCCATCCCACGCAGATCTCTCACGACGCACAGCCTTCCATCTAACTACCTTACAATCACAAACAGCACCTCTCATCATCCGCCACACCCACCCCATCCCAAGCAGATCTCTCACTCACGACGCACAGTCTTCCATCTAACTACCTTACAATCACAAACAACACCTCTCATCATCCACCGCACCCACCCCATCCCAAGCAGATCTCTCACTCACGACGCACAGTCTTCCATCTAACTACCTTACAATCACAAACAGCACCTCTCATCATCCGCCACACCCACCCCATCCCAAGCAGATCTCTCACTCACGACGCACAGTCTTCCATCTAACTACCTTACAATCACAAACAACACCTCTCATCATCCACCGCACCCACCCCATCCCAAGCAGATCTCTCACTCACGAGCCACAGTCTTCCATCTAACTACCTTACAATCACAAACAACACCTCTCATCATCTACCACACCCACCCCATCCCAAGCAGATCTCTCACTCACGACGCACAGTCTTCCATCTAACTACCTTACAATCACAAACAACACCTCTCATCATCCACCACACCCACCACATCCCAAGCAGATCTCTCACTCACGACGCACAGTCTTCCATCTAACTACCTTACAATCACAAACAACACCTCTCATCATCCACCACACCCACCCCATCCCAAGCAGATCTCTCACTCACGACGCACAGTCTTCCATCTAACTACCTTACAATCACAAACACCACCTCTCATCATCCACCACCCACCCCATCCCAAGCAGATCTCTCACTCACGACGCACAGTCTTCCATCTAACTACCTTACAATCACAAACAACACCTCTCATCATCCACCGCACCCACCCCATCCCAAGCAGATCTCTCACTCACGCACAGTCTTCCATCTAACTACCTTACAATCACAAACACCACCTCTCATCATCCACCACACCCACCCCATCCCAAGCAGATCTCTCACTCACGACGCACAGTCTTCCATCTAACTACCTTACAATCACAAACAACACCTCTCATCATCCACTACACCCACCCCATCCCAAGCAGATCTCTCACTCACGACGCACAGTCTTCCATCTAACTACCTTACAATCACAAACACCACCTCTCATCATCCACCACACCCACCCCATCCCAAGCAGATCTCTCACTCACGACGCACAGTCTTCCATCTAACTACCTTACAATCACAAACAACACCTCTCATCATCCACCACACCCACCCCATCCCAAGCAGATCTCTCACTCACGACGCACAGCCTTCCATCTAACTACCTTACAATCACAAACAACACCTCTCATCATCCACCACACCCACCCCATCCCAAGCAGATCTCTCACTCACGACGACAGTCTTCCATCTAACTACCTTACAATCACAAACAACACCTCTCATCATCCACCACACCCACCCCATCCCAAGCAGATCTCTCACTCACGACGCACAGCCTTCCATCTAACTACCTTACAATCACAAACAACACCTCTCATCATCCACCACACCCACCCCATCCCAAGCAGATCTCTCACTCACGACACAGTCTTCCATCGAACTACCTAACAATCACAAACAACACCTCTCATCATCCACCCACCCACCCCATCCCAAGCAGATCTCTCACACGGCACAGTCTTCCATCGAACTACCTTACAATCACAAACACCACCTCTCTTCATCCACCACGCCCACCCCATCCCAAGCAGATCTCTCACTCACGACACAGCCTTCCATCTAACTACCTTACAATCACAAACAACACCTCTCATCATCCACCACACCCACCCCATCCCAAGCAGATCTCTCACTCACGACGCACAGTCTTCCATCTAACTACCTTACAATCACAAACAACACCTCTCATCATCCACCACACCCACCCCATCCCAAGCAGATCTCTCACTCACGACGCACAGTCTTCCATCTAACTACCTTACAATCACAAACAACACCTCTCATCATCCACCACACCCACCCCATCCCAAGCAGATCTCTCACTCACGACGCACAGTCTTCCATCTAACTACCTTACAATCACAAACAACACCTCTCATCATCCACCACACCCACCCCATCCCAAGCAGATCTCTCACTCACGACGCAGCCTTCCATCTAACTACCTTACAATCACAAACAACACCTCTCATCATCCACCACACCCACCCCATCCCAAGCAGATCTCTCACTCACGACACAGTCTTCCATCTAACTACCTTAGAATCACAAACTACACCTGTCATCGGCCACCACACCCACCCCATCCCAAGCAGATCTCTCACTCCCGACGCAGTCTTCCATCTAACTACCTTACAATCACAAACAACACCTCTCATCATCCACCACACCCACCCCATCCCAAGCAGATCTCTCACTCACGACGCACAGTCTTCCATCTAACTACCTTACAATCACAAACAACACCTCTCATCATCCACCACACCCACCCCATCCCATCCACCCCACCCACCCCATCCCAAGCAGATCTCTCACTCACGACGCACAGTCTTCCATCTAACTACCTTACAATCACAAGCAACACCTCTCATCATCCACCACACCCACCCCATCCCATCCACCACCCACCCCATCCCAAGCAGATCTCTCACTCACGCACAGTCTTCCATCTAACTACCTTACAATCACAAACAACACCTCTCATCATCCACCACACCCACCCCATCCCAAGCAGATCTCTCACTCACGACGCACAGTCTTCCATCTAACTACCTTACAATCACAAACAACACCTCTCATCATCCACCACACCCACCCCATCCCAAGCAGATCTCTCACTCACGCACAGTCTTCCATCTAACTACCTTACAATCACAAACAACACCTCTCATCATCCACCACACCCACCCCATCCCAAGCAGATCTCTCACTCATGACGCACAGTCTTCCATCTAACTACCTTACAATCACAAACAACACCTCTCATCATCCACCACACCCACCCCATCCCAAGCAGATCTCTCACTCACGACGCACAGTCTTCCATCTAACTACCTTACAATCACAAACAACACCTCTCATCATCCACCACACCCACCCCATCCCAAGCAGATCTCTCACTCACGACCAAACCATATCAAACTATGCCCAAACTACCCAAACCCACATACATACACCTCTTACTATTGCTCCTAGGCATATCCACCCTCCCACTCCTAACGTCTATCACCAACCACCAAAAACAACTTAATTTTATCCACATACCAAGAAAAACTACTTCCACTAACATTATTACAACACACCCTTTCACTCAACTAGTCCCATACCACTACCAAACCTTCTTTATTCACCACTATGCACACAGATTACAGCCATCACACTACCAGTCCTAAACAACTATAAAGAACTTTGAGACCCTAAACAAACTACTCAAACTCTATTTTTACCTCAGAATCCAACTTATTAGCTGCAGTGATATACACCCAAACCCAGGCCCACAAAATCTAGTTGCCTCAACCTGAATGATAACCTACTCCACCGAGACAAATCCATGCTTCTCATTTTAAATTTAAATGTTAGGTATACTAAAAGTCCACGACCTTCATGCACTACTCTCCTTTTATCAACCTGAGACAATCATACTAACAGAGACTTGGCTTAAACCAGGCAACCACAACAATGAAATCACTCCACCAGGTTACAATATAATTCGTAGTGATAGAATAGGTAAAAAAGGGGGGGTGTTGCTATAGTGTATAAATCTCACATCATCCTTGAGAAAGTAGACATAACAACTACAGACCTGGATAAAGTTGAACTCACTCTAACAAAACTAAAACTTAATGATAGTAAACACATCAACATCATAGGATGCTACATCCCTCCAGGCAACAATATCCCCATTACAGAAAAACTCCTAGAATGGATATCTAACTCCCTCCCCCGGGAAAGCATAGTATTAGGAGACCTTAATACTGACTGCCAAAACTGTTCCAGTCATAACCCACTCTCCCATATTAACCTACATGGCCTAACCCAACTCATCACTTCCCCCACAAGAACAGACAAGAGAACCAAACACCAATCCACTCTGGATTGGATACTCGTATCCCACCCATCACTGATATCCCTAGCAGGGTGTCTACCAGACACCCTGAGTGATCACCAAGCCACATTTTTACTCAGATCAAAATCACCATAACTGACCCAAATATCTATGCACCTAATTAGAAACAAAAAACATTTTAACTGCTCCAACTTTATAAACAACCTAAAAATGTGTAACTGGACCCCCCTAAAAAACCTGCCTCTTGATGAAGCTGTACTATATTTCAATACTACCTTCTTAAACACCCTTAACCATCACACCCCCTCCAGAATAACAAGAAGTAAAACTAAATATGCCCCCTGGTTACCCCAGACACAAAATCCCTCCTTAAAAAAAGAAACAAGGCCTGGACCAACTACTTCAACAGTAAATCCCAGTTGAACAAACAAATATATGTTGAATTATGTAACAAAGCAAAAACACTCACCAAAACAGACAAAACATCTTACTACCAAAAGCTACAGGATAAGCACAGGAGCAACCCACAAAAATTTTGGGCAGCAATTATTAACTCTGTTCTACAACCAGGAAAAACAACTACCTCATCTCCAAAAAATAGATAACAACCAAGAAGACATCCCCACTCAATTTAATAAATACTTTACAGAAACTATCCAGACCATTGCAAACAACCAACCCTGTGACAACATCCCCTCCCCTGCAAATGCACCCTCCACCCCCAACTAACAATTGCCCCAAGTTTAGCTTCCACCCAGAACCAACCTAATCCATTGAAAAACTACTCCACAAGCTCAAACCAACATCTCTAGCTGCAGATAAATTACCCACTGAATACCTCCATCTAGTTGCAGAAGCCATATCATATCCTGTCTCCATCCTAATTAACAGATCCATCTCTGAGTGTATAGTACCCAAGCTATGGAAAATATCACATATCATCCCTCTACATAAAGGGGGAACCTCCCTGGAACTCAATAACTACTGCCCTATAGCCATACTACCCCCTTTATCTAAAATGTCAGAGAGGGTAATACACAAGCAACTAATGAAATATCTCCTAGAAAATAATCTAATAGCAACACAACAACATGGCTTTAGACCCTTCCATAGAACCACCACTGCACTAACAGAATTCACCAACATTGCCAATACTCACAGAACCAATGGACTCCTTGTATCTGCCACCTTACTTGACTTTTCCAAAGCATTCAATATGGCTAACCACAATAAACACATTCTTTCACTAGCAACTCTAAATCTTACCACCCCTGCCATCTCCTGGTTCAAAAACTATCTAGAAGGAAGGAAACAAGCTGTTATGTGGCAAAACCAACTTTCCCCCTCCCTACCAGTTTCTCTAGGAGTACCCCAAGGCTCCATCCTGGGGCCACTTCTTTTTACCCTCTTCACCAATCAGCTCCCAAACAGTATTCCTAAAGCCTCAATAGTGCAATATGCAGATGATACCACCATAATATGCACAGCCAAATCAACTGACATCCTTCACTCCCTAACACAAGAATGCTTTTCCCTAGCAGAAACTTGGATTACAAACCAAAGGCTCATTCTGAACCCAAGTAAAACAAAGCTATTACTCTTTGGCTCCCACAGAGCCACACCTCCCACTAATTCTTTCTTCATCTCCACCTTTAACAAGACCACAATCACCCCCATAAATCATACCAAACTCTTAGGGGTTGAAATAGATAATCATCTTAGATTTGACCTACATATTTCTATAACCATAAAAAACTTGGCCTACTGTATCGCAATAAAAAATTACTCACTGACTATTCCAAAACTACTATAGCGAGGGCTCACCTACTATCCACCCTACTTTATGCCTCCCCTGTGCTTACAAATCTCTGCAACTCCAACCTAACCAAACTTGATAGTTGTTATAATAAGATAGCCACATTTGCCACAACCTCTCCCATCAGAACACATCACTGTGATTTCCTAAAAAAAACTCAATTGGCTAGAACTATCACTACTACTTCAACTCAATCAACTATCACTAGCCCACAAAATAATACATAACTCTGAAAACACCCCAGCCCTACAAAATCTTTTGCAACACCATACAACCGCCAGGCCCTTGAGGTCTAGCACACAAAACCTTCTCAAAGTAACCAAATATAACAATGAAGCTGGTAAGTCTGTCTGTAGCCACTATATAGCAAAAACCTCAAACTCCCTTCCTACCCACATAACTGACAACAAATCCCCATCACAGTTCAAGAAACTTGTTAAAACTCACTTTTTGAATAATCGACTGCTCCTGCATCCCCCTGGCTAATGTCTCATTATAAAACGTCACCTAACTTAAGTAACTCTGCTAAGCTAACCATTCATAGTACTGTACCCACTTAGGACTGTTAATCTACTGCTCATCCCATCTCTCCTAGGGAAAACTACCCCAGCAATGTTGTGCTTTCCATAAGCAACTAAAACCAGGAGAAGACATATTGTAAATCAGTTTGTTATCCTTCTCAACTATAGCGAGCATCATCTGCTCTCTTGGAGCCTTATTCTACGTCCCTCTGCTTTTACTTTGATAGTAAAACTATCACAGGAATCCTAAACTTAGTAATATTTTCTAAAATTTAATATTACATAGTAGAGAATGAATGTATCCTATCTGCTAGTTAATATGTATGTCAAAGTCTCTTCTACAGAAATTGTATGTCAAAAGTCTGTCCTTAAAACTATGGGCAGGATTCACGAAGCCTCCGTGTAAGAGTTATAACTCATACACAGAGGCTGCAGTTAAACGGAGTGATGTCAGCATGCTCTGCATATTCATGAGAGCATGCTGACTCACACCTAAGTCTAACACGGTCCGTGTAAGACATTTGGGGGCGTGTCCGTAGGCTGAGCCCTGCAAGCGGACACGCCCCATAAGTGTAAAGGTGTCCAAAGTAGACACCCACAACAGAGTCCACGGAAATGTGAATAAACACAACACAACACATGCCCCTACAGACTATTAAACATAAAAGAAATATAAATGAACATGTCATATTTTTTTTAAACTGTAACAATGTTTAACCGTGAATGCGCCGTTTATGCTGGCGTGCCCGTAGCGCAGCTACAGTTAGCAGTCAATGGGAAAGCATATAAGAACTAAATATGCAAACTAAGCCAGGAAGCAATAGCGTAGCGGTAGAGATGCCGGCTGCAGAGCAGGCATTCATGGTTCGAGCCCCCACAACACCAATTTTTTTTTTTGGCAAAATAAGCAGGAAACAAGTCCATGACACATATGTACACATAAAACCAGAATATATGTAAAATGCAATGAAATAGCCCATTTATATTAAATAAATGTGAGCTAAGAAATGAATAGAAACTGCCAGATGTGCCTATAGCTGAGCTACAATTCAACAGAGTGAGTGTATGTGCCCGTAGATAAGCATTGGTCCAACTGGTGCAAACTGAGTGCCCGTAGCTGAGCAGTGGTTTACCATGCTAAATATATGTGCCCCTAACTAAGCTGAGCGGAATATGCGTGCCGATAGCCAAATGAGGCTTAAACAAGCGTACGCCGTTTGCGCGGAGCTGCGCACCGCGCAAACAAGCTAACCGACGGGCAACGGTGAGCAAGCCGTATCCAAAATGCCTTTACACAGACACACCCCTCAACATGTCTAGACAGTCATGAAAAATAAAAAGCAGTGGCCAGGTTCGAACCCAGGATACTATACACCATAGTCAAGGTACAGAACCACTAAGCCATAACAGCAATACCTAGAAATGCAATAATAGCTCATATATAGGAATGAATACAAACTACAGCATGACAATGCAGGTTTACTGAAGTTGATACAATTCCAAAATGGCCAATCACAGATATGTGCGGGAAAAACGGACTATATAAGCCCCATAGGCGGGAATACACAGCATAAACGATTGTAGAACAGACCTGCAGGCAGAATGTCAGGTGTAGGAGAGGGTAGTTGCTTTCGAGCGCAGAGGTGGGGTGTTGAGGAGTCCAGGTACATGGCCTGGCTCCTAGTCCACAACCATGAGGCCCAACTCATGCAGGGCCAGGTCCTCTGGGGAGCGTACAGGGCTGAGGCGTGGGACCAGTTGGCTCATGAACTCACCAGTGCCACAGGAATTCCAAGGACAGGTGAGCAGGTCCGTCACCACCATGTGGACCTGAAGAGACGCAAGCAGGACCAACTGAACCTTTGGATCCAGGAGGCCCGGCAATCACCCAACGCCCCACCACTGAGTAAGTAACAATTAATTATGTATGTAGAAAGTTAAACTACCTGAAATTATGGAGATGTGTATTCCAATATTACTTCATTTATATTACAGCTGCAGGTGTCCGTTCTGCAAACCGCAGAGCCTATGCCGATAGGCTGGTGCGGTTGCACCACCAGGCAGGTCAGTAATCCACTACCAGTAACTGTAAAGATTTATAAATGTATGACAGTCAGCAAAAGAGTGCAGTGTAGCCAGGAAGGAATAAAATCTGCAAGTAACAGTGTGAAAGTGTATGCAAGTATTGCTTGATTACAACAGTTCCCAGCCTGAAAGTGTAAAGTAAACATGAAACTGTCCAACATATATTTTGAAATAAAAATGCCCTGCCTGTAAGAAAATAGTACACAACCTGCAGCAGCATGTAAAGTATAGCTGCAGAAGAGGATGAAATCACATGTGGGAAATATATCCCTGTGGAAATACTGAAACATGACAGAAGTGAGACTGCTGGAAAGAACTGTAATAACCACTGTTAAAACATGTCAATAAAGCCTAGAAGTACCAGTCTGAATAGTAACATGAAAGCAAGTGAGAGAGTGTGAGAAAGTGTCAGGAATACAGCAATACAGTAGTAATAACCCCTGAATAAACTATACTGCAGTCAGGACAGAATTAAATGCATGTGAGACTCAGAACCAAACAGCAAAATCTGTTCAAAGTGTTGCTGCATGTGGAATGTGTACCCCAAAATCTGGATATGTTGCTCCCAGTCTGAAATACGCAGATAGGATGATTGTCTGATATACCAAACATCCACACTTGTCTACAAGTAGATAAAGCAAATGTAACAGGACGATGTATCTGAACCAAGCTTGATATGAATGTGTATGAACAGCAATAAAATGTAGATTGATGTTGCAGTAACAGTCCCATCTGCAAGGTGAAGTAGTTAACATATAGGACACTGTAGTTAGAACAGTAGTGTGTATATAACTGTAGCTATTAGAAATGTACAGCATATGTATTTGTATTCAAGGTGTTAATATTACTTTATTTACCCCACCCTCCAACCACCTATAACCCATTCCACGTGAAAATGGTATGTGCAATCACAATTACCACCCCTGGACGTCTGTCCTGGTGGGTCATATATATTTGCATGTCTGTTGATGCATCTGCCCTGTTCATACATCCACACCTGATGGCCTGTTGCCATCAATCAACCCTGCATGTTGTTGGACTGTGTATTACTGTTCAAATTATGCATGTGTTTTGCACGCTGTTCAATGGTGTGAATATCTGGGTGTTTGGTTAATGGGAATACTAATGCATGCTGTTACAACTAACTGTGAATGGTATTATATGTCACTAACCCAAACTGTCATGACATAATGCAAAACATAGAACGACAGGGAAGGCAGGTTCCGGCGGACCCACCTCTCCCACCTCAGCTGGTGAGTGCACCTGGCAATAGTGCCGAGTCCGGACCCTCCTCCGGTGGCCCTGTGCCACCTGCGGGTGGAAGCGCTGCAGGGGATGGGGCTCGCCCCCCCTCTGCAAGTGTGGCCGGAGGAGATCCACCACTCACCCTCTGTAGTGTCCGGACTGTGGTGCGTAGGGAGATTCGGGACTCTGTCCTTGAGCCCCTACGCCAGCTCGAGGCACGGGTGGCGCAACTAATGGGCTTGCCCGTTGCCCCGCCTACACAGCCCCCAGCACAGCCCCATCCTGGGCAGTGAAGGGACAGTGGCAACTGCCTATGGGTGGGGATATCAGTTCCACTGTTGCCATCTGTGGGCTCATGGGCTCTGGATATCCAAACCTCCGTCCCCGTCATTTGTGTAACCCCCCCACACGTGTCATACACCGTCCCTGTATGCGTCTTGTTTGTCTTGTCTGTTTACCTACCCAGCCTACCTCCCCATCTGAACCAACTTCCTTCACCTGACGTACCACTCTTACCTGAAAAAAAAAAAAAGGGCACTCTGTACCCACAAAAAAATTACGCCCCATACATAGCTGCCCATTCCGCACACATGTCCACTGGACATGGACCCTATCAATTACAATTGGCTGTACAACAAGTATTATTGTTGTCCTGACACCTCTCCCAGGGGTGGAAGGTTTCAAATGTCACACCAAATTACATACATATGCACAGCTGTTGCTGATGAAGAAATGGGCAGCTATGGGCCTTACCTACATTCCTCCTGCACATCCCAAGCTTGTTTCCCTACTGTCTTACCCTCTTTGTGACCCCTTTTTCACCACTTTCCTGTCTCCCCATTTTCTTTTCTTTCAAAGAAAATAGATGGGTGTGCGCCAGAGTAAGCACTGTTAAGCGGTTGTAACCGGGTGTGCGCGGAGCTAACCGCCAGTGCGCATGCGTGAGCTCCGCGCAAACCAGCGCTAGCCCGGTTACAACTGCTTAAAAGTGCCTTAGTCACTGTGATTGACAGGTCCTGTACTCAGTTCAAAAGAAAAATAAACTCCCACTGTCAGTCCCGAACCCAGGACCTTGGAAACACTAGTCTGTACACCCTACCACTAAGCCATGACTCTTATACAAACACATTGTGCTAAAATAAATATAACATGTAAAAGTAGGGATGAATGTAAAGGGAATATAGGATGTGTAGTACACAAAGCATGCCATTTAAAATAAATGTCACAAACAATGGATATCCATAATAGCAGTGTGTGAAAATAAACAGCCATGCTATTTGGCAGCCTGTAGATGATAAGGTCAGTTAAAGTACATAGGTATATGTATGCATATGTACATATATATATATATATATATATATATATATATATATATATATATATATATATATATATATATATATATATATATATATATATATATATATATATCTAGATATACTTGTAGGAGTCAAAGTGCATACACACTTGCTACAGGGAACATGAAAGAGGAATGGAGAACTGTTAATATACAACACAGCCTGAAGCATGAGAGAGATACTAACCTGTACAATCACAGAACACTGTCCACAGCATACCAGCATGGTCCCCGCCCACACAATCTGAAAGGGCAACGCCTATCACACATACCCTTTTATAGCACTGACCTGAAATCACAGTGAGAACTGCAATTAGTACACAACCAGCTGTATGCAATTAGCAAATGCTGGCCCTCAATTGGTGCAGAGGCCATCACATGGACCTATGCAAATACCTACAAAAGCATCCAGTGCTAACACTCCCCACATGCAATAAATTAATTGCAGTGTCTGTAAGCAGACAGAGAGAGGCCGAGAAGTGGAAGAGAGAGAGAGAGAGAGAGAGAGAGAGAGCACAATAATAAAAAAAAACACTGTGACTCTCCCTACCCTGAAGCTGTCAGCACTGACAGGGATATCAGCGGCAAGCAGAAGCTGTGGAACGCAACCAGCTGCAACATACAAAGGTAATGCAAAGAAGCAGGTTAACAGTGTGCATACTGTGAACCCTCCAAATGTGTCATACGTCTGTATCCATAGGTATGTCCATGTGATATGTTGTGTGTACGTAGTTCCAACAAAAGGGGATGACCACACATCACATGTCAAGCAGGCATAGGCCAGGACCCTGGTAGCATGGGTCTGTGTGTTGGCCTAGCAATGGCTGTAGTGACTGCTGTGAAATGTCAGCCAGGCCCCAAGCCAGGACCAGCCCATCCCAAAGGCACACTGGCTGGGAACAAGTGTCTGCAGGTACCTGATGTCACTGCACATGCATCCCATACTGCAGTACCCCATAGCGTAGCAGACCAGGCCCATTATGCATATGATGTGGTAATTCCCAGGGTCAGTCGAGGTGTCCCCTTAGTGTTGTGGGACCACTGCTGCTGTATGCCACTGTCCAGGTACATATCCTGTAGCATGGCCAAGATAAACTATCACTGTTACATGTGGTGGTATGTCTCCCAGAGTGCTGGTAGCACACATCCAGGGGGACCACGAGGTCACAGTGATGCTGTGTGTTCTCCTCCGCTGAGGGCGGCCCTCACCTGGACATGTGCGATGATAGGGAGGTTACACCCAGCTGTGATAAATATCCGAAAGGTGAGGGAGAGGGAGGGGGGATATGTGCACAGAACATGTCTGCAGGAATGTTGCCAATATGCGTGTGTCTGGTGAATGTTAAGTAGGTGTGGACTAACACAGAGCATATCCGAGGCATGTGGTCGGTATGTGTAACATAACTGAAGAAGGCCTTGTGGTCATCCACAGTGTTTGTGTCTATTACCCTCCCAGAGTAGGCTGTGGCTATTGTTATGACGGACTGTAGCGTAGTACCAGTGCTGACCACAGATGCCTCCCCTTAATGTGGATGTGCTCTGTCCTGCAGTAGCCCCCTGCTATTGTTATACAATCTGCCTCTGTCTGGGGTCCACTGGACAGGATGCCTAACCGTTGTGCATAGGGTCCGGGTTAGACATGTGTGTGCAAGTGTCATGCAATCAGCAGCATGTCTGTGGTAAGCATTTGCAAAGGGGTCAGCAGTGTGGCTTGTGGCTTCCACTGGCCCAGTGTGCTGCATGGATACCATCCCAGTCCCAGCAAGTGAATAACTGTCTAACCACATACATATCAATGTAGTCTACTGTACTGGTGGTGGTGGTGGGATATGTATATATATATATGTATATGTAGGACACATCATTGCATCAATCTAAATCAGCTTGTTTGGCTTGCAATACCCAGCCTAATACAGTATAACCAAATGATTATGGCCTATAACATCCTGTATAATCCGGACAATACTCCTGCACGTAAATTACACTCACCCCCTATGACAATCCTAGACCGCTTCGAGCCTCTAACATTGTACTGCTTCGGACTAGCGAGTCTATTAACACAGCTGGTGGTCTTTGCAAATCCTGTACGTAGATCCTGGAACCCACTTCCAGCTGATATTACCCTAATGTCCACCTTAGTTCATTTAACAGTAGACCCAAACAACATTTGTCATGTGACTGGCTATGTCAGTGTATCAGGCCTGGCTAACTCGGATGTGTAACCTGTGTGAACCACTGTACTGTGTAAATACAATGTAAACCTGGCTTGTGCTCAGGTCTGACATTAACCTGTGGAACATGTTGGACCTGCTTACTTATGTAATCTCTGTTCATAATCTGTTTGTACTATGTCATGCTAGTATTTTCTAATGCTGTATCTGCTACCCTCGTAGCTTGTCTCCACGGGCCTACCCTGGGAATGGACATGCATCCAGTTGGGCTATCCCAGTCAACATATGTAGGACCAATAAATATATCAATACATGCTATTACAGTGACAACAATACCAGGCAGACATTGCCACACACTGACAGCATGCTGAACACACTGGGGCATACGTAGGGACTCAGACTAGCAGCCTGCCTGTGCATCACACACCTCCGCAGCTGGCACACAGGCATATGTTCCGTCGGAACACAGCACATGCCACACATGAAACGCACATCCCCTGTACCGCACACCCACAGCCTGTAGGGCTACACAACACACCTGCTACAGACGTGTCAGGTACCTGTCATGTGTGCTGCACTGGGGTCCTGCTCAACAGGCTGTATCTGGTGAAGGGCACAGTGATATGACTCAGGGGCACTATGGTCCACCACAGCATACATGCATACAGGTCAGACAGAGGCATGGACAGATATGACTCACTCATTGACCATGCCAGTGCGGCTGCCTGGGACATACCTCCCTGGACTACGTGATAGGGAACATAGAATGGATCTCGCAGCATGTGGCACAGGCCAGTATGAGCCTGATATTAGTTGCCAACATACTCTCCCCAGGTATTCTACCACTATATGTGGGAAGGCTGTTGTATGTCTACATTATACTCAGTCTCCACTGTCATTCATAGGGTATCCACTGGCTGTCAACGTGTGCTTACATGCTAGGAAGCCACATTGCTGTTCACGGGTCATCTTGCACGTGACACACATGGCCCGATGTATACTGGCAAGGCTCCTTGGTACACACATACTGCCTTATGCTGCAGGACATGGTTTACATAGCGACCTCCGTGGGTATCACACAGGTTAGGACACTGACAGTGCTGCTACACAACTACAGCAGTGTACACGGAGGATGCATGCACTGGACACTGCCCTCAGCACGGTGAACCGCAGTGTCTGTGCAGTACCAGATGCATGAGTCATGGATCACAGGTGTTACCCATCACTGACAGGCTATGCCCCTTACCATTCCTGTCGTCCCCTACACATGTACCACACATGGATAGGGTGTGGTATCCCGGGTCAACACAGATACACACACCTCCAGGTTGTTGGCACAGCACAAACCATCAGGGCCTACTCAGGTGCAGCTGACAGTGTGTCGGAATGCCATCTGGTCCATAGCATGGCACACACAACCCTCACATACACAGGACGACCACCTATCCTCCATAACAACAGCGGCAATATGACAGTCCCATGAACTGTGTTTATAAGGCCATACTGCATCCAGCCGAACATTGTGTGTGAGCATTGCTGTAGCTACAACACTCTAGTTGACGGGTTCACAGCATGTGGTCACCGAAATGCAGTGGAATGACATGTTACCACTACCACAACAGGTGGGAACATACAGCACCTGTACATTGACTACATGTACACTATATGGGCCAGACCAGATGTGTATCCCCTGCTGTAGGTCTTTCACCATGGACACCCACACTGTTTAGGGACATACCACGTGCGGACCCTGCACAGCAGGATACACTGTCATAATGGTATACATTGCTAATACCATTTATCCACACAAAGCATGTGTCAGACATGGTACCTACTGCGGCTCACAGGTATTTCTGTGTATGTGTCACACACATACATCATGTGTGCAATGCCATTGCTGGGTTAGGCAATGGCATGCATTGGAATGTACACACAGCCGCACAAGGTCATACTGTGTGACACAACCACACGTGATAGTTGTGGGTTACCCAAACATACCTATCTGTACTCTGACGATGGTAATAGACACAGTAGCAGAGCACACTATTGGCATTACTAGCCAACTAGCCCCGTCTGGCTGTGCTGATAGTGTGGTGACATCTCCTGTGTTTACTGGTGGGGTATGCAGCATCTGGTGTACAGTATTATTTGCCAAAAGTATCTGTACCCTCACACTTGCATTTACACACACCCTACTACCCCCACACACATGCAAACGTGCCATATGCAGGATTCATTCCCCTACCTACCTATGTCATGACACATGGGAGGGACGCATTAGCAAAGCGCACTGTTCGGTTCACTACATAGTTCCACGTCCCCGGATATACTTAGAGGGTGCTGACAACATCAGTACTTTGAAAGGGTAATGTGCATCAGGTGGTGTGATCACCTGATTGCCAAAACTAACATGTCTTTCATACGGACATGCACACACACACATGTATGTACAGGTGTCAAATCCCTACGTAATGACATTACGATACACAGGGGAAACACATTAGCAGGGCGCGCTATTCGCATTACTGGGAGCCTTCCCTTCTCCTGCTGTACCTATACGGTGCTGACAACATCTGTGTCAAGAAAGGGGTGTGTGCATCCTGTAGTGTGTTCTCCCATCTGGCAAAAGGAACATTTCCCTCATACATACCTGCACACACACAATCACCCCCCCACCTCCAAACACACACACGTGGCATCTGCAGGATTCAAACCCCTACCTAACTATGTTATGACACTTGAGATGGACGCATTAGCAGAGCGCGCTATTCGCATTACTGGGAGGTTTCTTTCCTCCTGCTGTACTTATTGGGTGCTGATGTCATCGGTGTTTGGAAAGGGAATGTGCATCCTGTAGTGTGTTGTCCTATTTGCCAAAAGGGACATTTCCCTCACACACACTACCCCCCTCAGACAGGCACACACACTTGCCATTCACAGGATTCAAACCCCTACCTACCTATGCTATGACACTTGAGACGGATGCATTAGCAGAGCGCGCTATTCGCATTACTGGGAGGTTTCTTTCCTCCTGCTGTACTTATTGGGTGCTGATGTCATCGGTGTTTGGAAAGGGAATGTGCATCCTGTAGTGTGTTGTCCTATTTGCCAAAAGGGACATTTCCCTCACATACACTACCCCCCTCAGACAGGCACACACACTTACCATTCACAGGATTCAAACCCCTACCTAACTACGTTATGACACTTGAGACGGACGCATTAGCAGAGCGCGCTATTCGCATTACTGGGAGGTTTCTTTCCTCCTGCTGTACTTATTGGGTGCTGATGTCATCGGTGTTTGGAAAGGGAATGTGCATCCTGTAGTGTGTTGTCCTATTTGCCAAAAGGGACATTTCCCTCACACACACTACCCCCCTCAGACAGGCACACACACTTGCCATTCACAGGATTCAAACCCCTACCTAACTATGTTATGACACTTGAGATGGACGCATTAGCAGAGCGCGCTATTCGCATTACTGGGAGGTTTCTTTCCTCCTGCTGTACTTATTGGGTGCTGATGTCATCGGTGTTTGGAAAGGAAATGTGCATCCTGTAGTGTGTTGTCCTATTTGCCAAAAGGGACATTTCCCTCACACACACTACCCCCTCAGACAGGCACACACACTTGCCATTCACAGGATTCAAACCCCTACCTAACTATGTTATGACACTTGAGACGGACGCATTAGCAGAGCGCGCTATTCGCATTACTGGGAGGTTTCTTTTCTCCTGCTGTACTTATTGGGTGCTGATGTCATCGGTGTTTAGAAAGGGAATGTGCATCCTGTAGTGTGTTTTCCTATTTGCCAAAAGGGGCATTTCTCTCCCGCAGACTTACACACACACCAACCCCACTCACACACACACACACACACACACTGAGCATTTGCAGGATTTGAAACCCCTACCTAACTGTGTTATGACACTTGAGACGGACGCAGTAGCAGAGCACGCTATTCGGATTACTGGGAAGTTACTTTCCTCCTGCTGTACTTATAGGGTGCAGACATCATCTGTGTTTAGAAAGGGGAATGTGCATCCTGTGGGGAGGCAGACACCAAGCACACTCTGGCTAAGCTGTCATTCCCTAGGGCAAACGGCCTACTGTTGACCTCTACACCCATATGTTTAATTGTCAAATGCACATTATTTGTTGCTGATAGACTGTTTGCACATCTTTATTGCCATAACATTCCATGTTTGAATGAACAACTTGTTCATCTGTGGAAGATGTTTGCATATGGGAGGGATCCACTATATCACGTATGCCTCTGTAGTCATCTAGCTGTGTGCACTGGGCAGACTGCTATAATGTGGTTGGTTCCTGGATTACAACATAACAATACCAGCTATGTGTGTCCAACTGCTACACCAAGATTTGGCCTAAGTGTGTGAGCATGCCCAGTTCAGCCTTCCCATGGCATGTTGTCAATGTGTGTGAGCATGCCCAGTGTGAGCATTACATATGTTGGACTCTGCAGCCCACCACATTTGTGGATGTGTGTGAACTTCAACTACTATCACCCGTTTATGGTTGTGTGTTGTGTGTCATGTTGTGTGGTTACGGTACAACTGCTTTGTGTGTGAACACAACAGGGTTATACTGTGCCTGCAGTGTTTGCATGGGATACTTTGCATACAGTTGTCAACATCCTTTCACACTGACCTAACACTGTAGTACTGTATAGTGTACTGGTAGTACTTTGACTGTGGTGGGCAGTATCCTAGGCTTTACTGCTATCACTGCTTTACATTTCGATAGTGGGCACAACAGCCTGGTTATGGGCCAGTTGTGTACATCTGACCATGTTGCATTCTGTTCAGATATGAACTACTTACACCAGGCTTGTCCGACATTGGTAGTGTATTCCACAACATAGGTGTACATTTGCAAACACTAGTGATGTGCCCTAGTCCATGTGTAATGCTAGTTGGGGAGTATGTTTGTCCTTCAACACACATTGTAAGTGGAGTTTGCCATGACATATGTCATGGTTTGTATACTGTGCCTCTGTCTACCTGTGACATGACAGTGGTACCCAGGTTAAATGTACCATCTCCCATCCACTCATCTGGATTCCTATTGAGGTAGATTGATATGTGACTCTATGGGTAGCCTGTGCTGGGGGTGGCTTCTGTGTTATGCAGCACGCAGTACAGCTTGTCCTATGTAAGTCAGTGCTGGGGTTCAGGTCTCTCATGTGCATAGCTCACTGCCATTCAGATTGTGCAAGGTGCAGCATGTTTATTGATGCCAGCAACACAGGCAACACATGGCATCTGGGCGAGCTCTTTGATACTCCTGATGAGGTACTGTTGGGGACTTTACAGTTGCTGGAAGTGTCTGCTGAGGTACATCCCACAGGGGCGATTGTAGTCAATTGTACCGCTGATGATGGATGACTGCAGAGCCACAATGACCTCCCCTTATCTAGATCTGACAGCCTTCGTGATTAGGTGGGTATATGGTATGTTCCTGTAAACACTACAGCACATGTTTGTCCAATGCAGGATATCTATCACCTTGTGTCCCCAGGTCTCTCATTACATGTTGACTACATAATGGGTTAACACATATGTGGTAATTGGTGGGCACTTACTGTATATCCATGGGGGTTGACTATACACGTTTCTGCACTGAGCTTGCTGACATGGCTATGGCACCGGTTGTCTGTTTCTATGTGGCCCTTTTGTGGGATGCTTGTGTCAGCTGGTGGATCATATGTGGTGAGCAGTTTGTAGTCCTCTGCAACCATGTTTGGACACAGTCCTTCCATGTTTGCCTGTACCTATGGGACATATATACCAGACGGGGGAGATCCCAGGACGAAGCCTTGTGGGATGCCAGTTATATCTGGTTTGTAGTCTGACATGGCTGCAGCATGTCTGACCATGTCTGTTCTGTCCTTGGTCTGGTTTGCAACCCCTCTACTGACATGTGGGTTTATATTTAGGCTGGTGAGCCTATCTATGATGAACACGTAGGGTATTGTATAGATGCCTTTGCAAGGTCCAGATACACTGTGTGGAGCACATTGCCCTCATCAATGACCTTACTGGCTGTTTCAATTGAGTCAAACATGGTTAGGGGCAGGATCTGCACTTGGGTGGGCCACACTGGGTTGGGTCCTGTGTCAGTAGGTCCCCAATATCTTTATGTCTGTGGTACATGCTGATCCTTTCCATAGCTGTGCAAACCGAGCTTCTCAGGATTCTGGGGTGGTACTGTTCAGTATCCATTCAGGCAACACCTTTGTTGAGAAGGACCACTGTTGTTGTACACTGCTCTTTGGGTACATATTCTGTGGTAAGGCTGACATTGAGCAGTAGTGTGGTTTTGCATTCCATTCATCTTGGAGTCCATGTTGCACTAGGCCCAGGACAACATCTCATACCTTTGCTGCTGTGTGTTTTGCTTTGTAGATGTTGGCTGTTACCTCAGCATCTGCAATGTCAGGGGGCCAGCAGTCTGCTGGGATAGATATTCTGCATTCGGGGGGGGGTTTGCACTGCACCTGTCAGGATGTATGTTGGCAGTATGTGTGTGTGTTTGTGATATTTGTGTGATTCAGGGCATATCTGTGAATTCCCAACATGGTTCCTACCATCAGTTGTGAAGGCCTTGGGATTATCCTTAGTGTCCTGTACGATTTGTATCTTCATAGGTTCATAGGGTCATACTAGGCTATCCACCCTGGGCATTTGTTAGCCTAGCCAGAGTGTGTGTGGCTTTTGACACCCCTTGTTATGTGCATATTATGGCCATTGATGTTGTGCTTGGCTGTGCCCCTGTCTGGACATGACACAGTGAAGACCCCAGTGTAACTCTACAATCATCCATCCACTTGGCAAGATTCCTGTTGAAGGGTGTCAGTGAGGGGCTCTGCCTAACATGGAATGGGATTCTGGTCCAGGTTGTGGGGAGCCTCTGGAATGTGTATCTGTCCCACCAGCACATCCTATTTCATTATTAGTTGAGGTTGACATCTCTCCTCTCACAGCTCCAATGGCTTTGTGTTTTCTAGGGTGGGGCATGTCCATTACTCCTGTGTTGGGCATGGCCTCCTACAACAGGCATGCAATGCCTCTGTGTAGGCCGTATGTGACTGGATTCAGCTGGGGTGTCTACAGCCAGGCAGCATATGACATGTATTTGTGACCCTTTATCCTATTGGTGAGGTACCTTTGAGGTCTTTCTAACTGCTGCAGGTGTCAGGTAAGATACATCCCATATGAGGCATTGTACTGGATTATGGGTGTGATTGGAGAAAGGTATAGGGGCACAATGACCTCTGTTGCCGTAGATGTGACTCCTTTCCTGCTACAGTGTCACATGTAGACAGTCTTCCTAGCCACATTGGCAATGTGGGTGTCACATAACAGGTTACTGTCCACGTGTGTCCCTAGGTCCCTGGTTCCTCTTTCTATACATACTGGTTTACCACCTATGTGGTAATTTGTGGTACCTTGTTTGTTATTTGGTGGGACATTCATACTGTCCATTGTCTTTAGGACGGCTGGGTGGGGTTATTGTGTGTGAGAGTGCGTTTTGTAGCATACTACAGACTGCACAGCAGTCTTGCCTACAGTTAGTTGCACATGTGTGTACTCCAATGCCTTGTGCATTGTCAGTTACCTGGACATATGGGTGTCTGTGCTGACTAGGATACTCACCCTCCTTTTATGTTTCGTTCCAGGGTTTGGGGCCATGACACATGATACGTGGTATAACCTGGTAGTGCTGGTGTGCTGTCAGGAGGCTTGCAGCAGGATTCTGTCACTGCACAGACATCGATGTTCTCCATTCTGGGGATGGCCTCGGGAGCATGCATATTGGGCGTACACATCTGGCATTGGTCAGCATTTCCCTTATGTTTCTTCCCACTTATGTTTTGTAGGGTGGTGGGTCAGTCTTTTCAGCCTTGCCTACGGAAGGCTCTATGGAGGTGGCAAAGGCCTTATCCAATATTCAGACGCCCAGGGGTAACAGGTGCAGGCCATCCCAAGGACAGCTGCGTGGCTTGTCAAGCATGGCATCCCAGGCGGACAGACATTGCATCCCCTTGGACTAACACCAGTAAGTGTGCCACTTGCTATGACTGATCATTCCGTGTTTGTACTGTGGCATTACTCTTGTAAGGGTAGGATGCTGCGAATGGTGTGTGTCATACCGGCCTGGACTACATAATCAGATAGCTCATCTATGTCTCTTTTCCTGTAGTCTAGGGTGGTACATCTCAGGTCATTCACACCAGCATGGACTATGACTGCATCATATTTCTACTTGCTTTGGAGTGACCTACATACTTCTGTTATGTGGCATATTGTGGCAGCCTACAGGCAGCTTACTGTACCCTTTCCCTTGTTCAGTCTGGTGTGCAGGACAGTGGTGTGTCTGACTATGGAGTCACCTATTACAACTGTATCAGGCATGTTGTTTCTCCTTCTGGCCTGTGACTATTTGGCACACCAGCTTTGTGTGCTATGTGTTGCATGTGCTATGTTTGGGGCTGTTGGATTGGGTGTCTGCTTTAGAGGCCTCTGTTGGTGGGCTGTGTTTCTAATTTGTGCCTCTGGGAATGTTTGTCTGTGTTTATGTGTTTGGTTTGCAGTTGTGATAGGTCTATGTGGGACTGTGTTTGTGGTGTGTGTGGTTACCTTCTCCTACTGACTTGTTTTGGGAGTACTGGGTTGAGGGAGCTCAGCCTCCTGTTTGGATGGATGGTTGCATCTCTCACATATTTTGTATTTCTTGGGTGGAGTTGGGGTTGTCTGTGTACTTGGGCCAGGTGTGACATTGCCTCGGGATTCACAGATTCCACTTGTTGTGGCTGGCCTTAGTGGATTGCATGTGTGGACAGATGTTATTGCCATACTACTGATCTGTGCTTACGTCATTGTTTATGTTTGCTCTATCATGTAGTAGCTTCCTCGTTCTCTTGCATGTTTTGGTTATGGGTGGTGTCCACCATGCCAGATATAGGCACTGTGTCTTGTTTTAATTTAGGACTGCATAATCCAAGCATTCCTGGCAGTGTTCATGGAATGGCTGTATTACAGGTTCTGTGGTGTGGCCCATATTTTGCACCTGCACGGGACCTTTAATGGATTCCACATCAGTTTGGAGGGGTGCAGATATTGCTTAACACATGTTTTCCACTGTGGTTTCCTGGCCAGGGACTGTGGTCAGGTTTTGGATATCCAGTGTGATTACTCTATGGTCTGGTTTTACCAGTGAGCAATACACTTCTCATCTTGACATCCAGTACCCATGTTGCTGATTATCACGTCTGGTATGCTTACCCCTCTTGTGGGCGTGGTACGTTGTTCCTGGGCCTTTTGGTTTGTGGATTCTATGAACCTTTGTCCGACACTGTTGGAGCTAGTATAATGTTCCAAGTCTATATATGTCTGGGTATTTGCAGTCACCCAATATAATGTGGGTTGGGGGACTTGATATATTCATGTATTCCAGCATAGGCCAGATGCAGTTCCTGGTGTTGGGAGAGTAGTCTGTAGCAGGCTATAAACTGGGGGGCAGTTTTAGCCACTGTTACTTGAGCATGGCTAGTCCATGCTGCTTTTTGTTGTGGTACCGACATGGGGTGTGGTTATCCTTGCCAATTCTTGCTAGTCACCCTCCTTTTGTAGCTTGTTCCAAGTTTTGCGGCTGTACAGCACAGTATGGGGTGTAACCTGGTAGTGTTAGGGTGCTGCTGTGGGCCTTGCCTCAGTTTTCTGTTACAGCACAGTTATCAACATTCTCCATACTGGGTGAGTCCAGACTGCATGCATCTTGCTGTTTCAACTTATCCATTATCGTATTCTTATCCCTTCTGGTACCTATGGAGATAGGTTTGTCTTTTGCGCCTTACCTATTCAGGGCACACTGTGGGTGACGACAGCCTTTGCCAGTATCCATACGGCCTGCACTGATAGGTGCATGCCAGTCCTAGCAGGTGGTGCATCATGTCATGCTCAGCATGTCATCCCAGACTGACACACATTGGGTCCCCTTTGACTAACTGCGATACTTCAGTCAATTGTTGCACTTGATCATCTCGTTGTCATGTTGTGGCATGATGCTTGGTGAGGATAGGATGTTAGTCAGGGTCCACAGGTGTGCATATAGTACTTGGTGTTACATTACTTGACACATAGCATTCATGCCTCAGGTGGTGCAGCAGGGCTGCCTCTGTCGGATGCGCATATTACACTTCCCTGTACATGTTTGAGAGCAGGTTGTGTCATGTTAGGCATCCCTGTTACTATATGAGTGAGTCAGAGAGGGGTATCATTCCCAAGGTTCCTACTGTGCCAATGTATGTGCTATGCGTTGCCTCTTTGCCAAGGCCAGGGCATACTGGGCACGCCTCCTTCTGCCTACTGGGGCAGGCTCAGGTTGTTCCTCCTCTGAGTCACGCTCTGCCTGTGCTGGCCTTGGCAATGGTGGGGGGCTGTTTGGCCCGGCCCTATGCTGGTCCTGCTGCAGCTGTTTTCACAAGATCATATTATGTAGCATAGCACATACCATGACAATTTGGGTACATGTAGTTGGTGTGTACTGCAAGGCTCCACCAGATGTGTCCAGACACCGGAACCGTGACTTGAGCAGCCCAAACACACGCTCTATCACATTACGTGTTTGTGCGTGTGCCTCATTATGGCGTTCCTGTTCAGGTGTGTGTGCGTTTCTGATGGGTGTCATCAGCCACGGCTCCAGTGCATAACCTGCATCCCCCTAGGTGTCCGTGTGGGATGTCCCCATTGGCAAATGTCTGGTACAGCTGTGTCAAATGCCAGATGTGGGAATCATGGTAACTCCCAGGGCAGCCAGCACACACATTCATTATTATGCCCTGGGCGTCACACATGACCTGGCAGTTGATGGAGGGGAAGCCCTTGCGGTTTATGTAGGCCCTACCCCGCTCTCCTGCTGGTGCTTTGATGCGTATGTGCGTGCAGTCTATAGCACCCAGTACCTCAGGGTATTCCGCTATTTGCTGGAAGAGACGCATATTGCTGGCCAATACCTCACGGGCATTGGGGAAATATACATGATCACCGACATGTGCTGACATGGCATCCAGGAACTGGTGTAGTACCCTGGAGGCTGATGCCTGTGATATCCCCATCATATCGCCAGTTGGTCTCTGGAAGGTACCTGTTGCTAGTATTCTTAGGCCAACACATACTTTGGTTTCCACTGGGATGGGTTCCCCTCTGTTGGTTCTGTGTGTGAGGCGTGGCCTGCACAGCTCAACAAT
This sequence comes from Protopterus annectens, assembly GCF_019279795.1. NCBI lineage: Eukaryota > Metazoa > Chordata > Ceratodontiformes > Protopteridae > Protopterus > Protopterus annectens. Next base: position 681,155,903 of record NC_056736.1, on the reverse strand, counting down.
CTGCTGCAGGAGCTCTCTGTCCACTCTATAGCACTCTACTATCTCCAGCTCATGTAACCCGTGGTAGGTGACCCTGGGCCTGTACACTCTTCTCCGTCTCCTCACTGTGGGTTGTCTGGCACCATCTGCATTGTCACCACCCTCAGCAAGTCGCCTATGTCTCATTAAGACAGCTATGGCAGCCCCTAGCATTTCTGCTCTGAGTTCAGCTTTTTCAGTTTTCACTTCTATTAGCTTACTCCTGTTTTGCAGTGTCTCTTAATGACAACATCCTGCAGTACTGTTTGCAGTGTTTTAAGTGCTGGGCTGGCCTACTGATTTGCCTGTGTAATTGCCTGCTTCTAATTATTTTCACCTGCTAGCTTCAGCAGTTATCCCTGCTAGCTTCCTATTAATTCTGTTGCTTCCTTTTTCCTTTCTGTTTCCTCAGGGGGGAGCAACTTGCATACTACCTGGAACACGCTCACAGTGGCTTACATGCGCGCACACGTGCTTACAAGGTTAAGGATCTACTTATTCAGGTTTAGACGCGCGTACACCCGCGAAAACACTGTTACACGTCTGCCAACAGCCTCCAACATACTCAGACTGTCTTACACGCGCGCACACCCGCGCAAACAGTGTTAAACATCTCCCAACACGCTCCCACATGCTCACACAGCCTTACACGCGCGCACACTGCCTTACTCGCGCTTCATTGCGCGCACACGTGCGCATGCACGGCCAGCAAGAAACTTTAGTGTAGGTAACAGTGTACACCTTCCATTTCTTGGCTTTCCTTGACTTATCTAGTGGCACACCTCTTTCCATGATCTGTGCCTGTCATCTGTCATGTTACACTGGCCTCCAATGAACTGCGTTTCTTTCTACCATTCCCCCCAGTGATGTCACCTATCTCCTACTCTATTCCTCCCCCTTTTGTATCTCTTACACTACTCAGGCCGTGCTCATTTGTTATGTGACTGTGGTATTCAGTATCCTAACCCTCATTTACATAAGATTGCCTACTAATGCTTAGTTACATGTCTTAGACTCAGCTTACCCCCTTAGCAACCACTACACGGTAGCCATGTTGGTTTTGGTCTGCTGGTCCCTGCATTGTCATTCCATGTATTACATGAATCCCACATTTGTGGGTTTATACCCTTCTTTTTTATGCTTTTATACAGCGCAGCCCGTTTGCACGGGGCTGCGCTGGGTTTAAACATCGGCAATTGCCGAAAAAAAAAATGTTATTTTTAATATTTTTGCATCGGGTTATCATGCCAATGGCCACATATTTGGCCATTGGCATGCTGCCTGATTCATATGCAACCTTTTTTGGGAGCTGACATCGCTCCGTTGTGGATTTTGCAGAAATGTACTCAGTTGTCAACTGAGTACATTTCTGCAGCTAAAACGTCTCCTACATGGACTGGCTTCTGCTTCGTGGATCGCTAATATACCTCATTTGCATACCTTTCTGATGCAAGTGAGTTATTTAGCTTGTCCACGCCCAGTCCATGTAAGAGACGTTTTAGCTGGTCTCTTACACGGAGTTTAGGGCTGTTCCTGGATCGCGAGGCTTGCATGGAGTGTTGCACGTCTCTTACACTCCGTGCAAGCCTTCGTGAATCCTGCCCTATGTTTTGTAAAAAATTGTTCTCTTGGATAATTTTCTCCCCGGGCCTCCACTGAAAATGGACTTGTAATCCAGTTGGACTCTCCTGGTCAACAAATGTATAATAAAAAAAAAATAAATAATAAATAAATGTGCCGCTCAAATGTAGTTAAATGAGAAAATACAAAGATGCAGTGTGTATAATTTATTTATTTATTTTACATTTGTTAACCGGGCTAGTCTAGCTGGATATATATCCATTTTCAGTAGAGGCCCGGGGAGAAAAGCTCCGCACAGATATACAAATACGTAAAAATAGTGTTACATGTTAATTAGGATTAATAAACCAAATGAAACAGGTAGTTATAACATATCAGAGATCAAAAACACTTAAGAAAACTACAGTGAACATAATGTAGCTTAAGAAAGCTAAAACAGATATAATACAGTAATTACTATGTACAATAGTTCACATCAGGTTAAAGTTGCTTGGGGTGGGGGGCAGAGCCATTTACTGGTAAGGTGGGTTTTCAGTTTTTGTTTAAATTTAGTTAAAGTAGTGCTCGATGTGATATTACTATCATCCCCTCTCCACACAGAAAACTACTGGGTGTGGAAATAGACAATAATATGAGATTTGATATCCATATAGCCCGATAAATTAAAAAAGTCCACAAAAAGTTAGGTATGCTATATAGAAACAAATAGTATCTCAGAAAAAAACACAAGAATAACTGTTGCCTAGACTCATCTGATCTCAACTCTTCTGTATGCTTCACCAGTTGTAATTTCAATTTTCTGTTCAATTATCTGTTGTTAATTTCTCTGTGTGGAGCTTTTCTCCCCTGGCCTCCGCTGAAAAAGGACTCTGTCCAGTCAGACTATCCCTTTAAACAAATGTAAAATAAATAAAATAAATAAATAAAATTATCCACGGTTGGGAAAGTGATCTTCCCTCTGACATGAGTATATATGCTCAATGGTAGGGAATGAATAGTTCAAAGGGTCGACTCTGTTCCCATTTTTGTTTGCACGATTGTCAACCTTTAAAACATTCTGCAGACTGAAGTGTCTCCTCTCCTGCCTTCTTTCCCACTAATGTCCAACCACCCCAAGCAACTTTCCTTTATATTTCATCTCAACTCAACACCCTTTGCACTTCACTCTTCGATTCCCATACCTGTATTTTCTAGTCTCTTCTCCCATACCTGTATTAACCATATTTCCACAGTATGTTTGAAGGTATACACTTTAGACCAAGACTCTGTAGTAGTCTAACTTAGGTTTGAATCCCACAGTCTCTCTCTGCAGTTCTATTCACCTTCCTCATACCTTTGCAATGCATGCATCATTTCTGATGCAGCCCATTAAACAAACAGCAGCTGACTGCATCTGTGCTATGCCAGTGCATTTGGAGGTGTTTTTTGAGTTTTTGTTTAAAGAGTGGCAAAGATGTAGTTAGAGTTAGTTCACTGGGTAGTAGGTTCCAGTTTTTTCCTGCTGTGTTAGTAAACAGAGAGTCACCAGCTGTATTATTAGACTTAGTTAAGCTTGCAAGGAGTTTGCTAGAAGAGCGTAAGGAGTTCAGATTATTATATGGGATTAAGAGTTTTGAGAGTATAGGGGTATTACTGGGTTGGTAAAATATTTTGTGGGCAATAGTGAGTTGGGGGATTATCAGATGGTTCTGGAATTCCAGCCAGTCTAGTTGCCTAAGATTAGAACAGTGATGAGTTCTGAAGGGATTGCCAGTAGCGAATCTGGCAATATTATTGTAGGAAGTAGCTAATTTGTTGAGGTTAGTTTTCTTAAGGTTGGTAAATATAGGTGAGGCATACAGAAGAGTTGAGATTAGATGGGAGTGAGTGATCTTGGCTCTGACTGTTGAGGTTAAGAAAGGTTTTATTCTATATAAGGATCCTATTTTTCTGTTGACTATTTTAATGGTGTTGTTTATATGGTGATCAAATGAGAGATTTTTGTCAATGGTTATTCCTAAAAGTTTGGTGGTAGAGTCAGGGAAAATGACAGTGCCATTATTTGAAGAGATTGAGAAGTCCAGGGGGGTGGACCTAGCAGTGGGTGTGAAGAGAAGGAGTTTTGTTTTTTTTCGCATTAAGAAGGAGGCAACGTTTGGTAAACCATGTTTCTACAGTATTAAAAACATTTTGAGTAAGAGAGTATAGTTCAGTCGGAGAGGTTGCTGAGCATATTAGTGTGGAGTCATCTGCATAGTGAATACAGGTGGCTTGAGGAATTGCTACATGGAGATCATTAATAAATAAGGAGAAAAGAAGAGGTCCAAGAATGGAGCCCTGAGGGACCCCAATGGTGACAGGTAAAAAGGAAGAAATTTGATTTTCCCAGAGAACTGCCTGTTGCCTATTGTTGAGGTACGACCTAAACCATTTAATGGCCAGAGAATCAAAGGAAAGAGATTCAAGAATATTAATAAGGAGGGTATGGTTAACCATGTCGAAGGCTTTAGAGAGGTCGAAGAAGAGTGCAGATGAGAGGATGTTTTTGTTGCGGTTACTATTGATGGTCTCTGTAAAGGATAGGAGGGCAGTGGTGGTACTATGTGATGGTCTAAAGCCATGTTGACAGCTTGCTATTAAGTTATATAGAGAGAGATGATGTAAAAGTTGTTGGTGAATGCATTTCTCCATAATTTTTGCTAAGGGTGATAAAAGAGCAATTGGCCGATAGTTAGTGTAATCACTGGAGTTCCCACCTTTATGTAAGGGGATAATATGGGATATTTTCCAGGTTCCTTCTTGAATTGTCCTATTTATAAGTATAGAAATAGGGTAGGCAATTACTTTGGCTGCTTTTTGGAGATTTTGGGAAGGAAGTTCGTCAGCAGATGGAGTACATGGCTTAAGTTTATGAATAAATTTGTAGATGAGAGAAGTAGAAATGGGTTGTAGTATGAATTTCGAGGAAGAGTGTGGTAAGTTGATGGGAAGGCTGGAGTTATCAGAGATAAGTTGCCTAGCTAGAGATTGTATAGTCTCAGTGAAGAAAGAGTTAAAGGTATTGGCAGTTTGATGGGGAGTATTTGGATCTGCATCAAGTGGGGTGGGTGTTCGGGACTTACCTGGGGAAAGGAGGTTATTTATGCAAGACCAGAACTTTTGTGGATTATTTTGATGAGTTTGTTGAAGTTTGCAGTAGTAGTTTTTTTTGTCTGTAAGTATTGCCTTTTTAGTACTATTTCTAAGCTGCCTAAAATGGAGATGATCAGAGCTATTTCTATTAGATCTCCATTTGGCCCAGACTTTATTCCTAAGCAGAATTTGATTTCTAGTTTCATTCGAGAGCCATGGGGCTGTGTTGAACTTCATTCTGATGGAACGTTTAGGAGCATGCTTATCAAGAATAAATATAAGTATAAAATATAAGTATAAAGAAGGAAACGTGAAAGTTATCATCCACTATAGAACCTGTCTCACTGAATTGGGAAGGGGAGGGCATGGGATATAATAGGCTTTAGACAGGAAAAAAGAGATGCACTGAGGAGCAACGCAGAAATCATAAAAGCTCCTTAAAATGCAGTAATGTGACTGAAGCGGAAACACCCAAGCAAAAGTAACATACCAAGTGCATACAGCACTCAAGAAGAGAGACACTGACACAGAAAAAAATAACTTTTCGAAGATATTTACAAATCACTCTTTATCCAAGCTTTATGGGACACATGCATATTTCAAATGCTGGTCTCTAAGCATGTAAGCACTGAATAACCAATCACACATGCTACATATAAGTGGACCTACATGGTTCAGGTTACAGCAGTCCATTACTGGTTCATGTAAAGATCTAACAAACAAATCACAAGGTGATGATGTGAAGAGGAAGGGTGCTTCAAATCCACAAAAATGTGTGATTTTATAAGGTGATGATACAGGGTGAGTGCATTAATAAGGAAATTATCAACACAAAGTAGTAGTAAAGAAAGGAGACACAGGGGCACTTAAGTTAGCAAGAGTACAAGACAAATGAACCAGTTACAAGAAATAAGATGGGAAAGTACAGAAACTCTTTATTAGATATTATAATTTGCAAGCAAAACAGAAGAAAAGGGCTAAAGAGCAGTCTGAAAATGAATAGTGAGAAGGTTTACTCTATACCAAACGAAGATACTATACATTTGTAAGAAAGAAAAGAGGTATAAGAGAGAACATTTGAAAGAATATTTAAAGGAATCATCGTAGGCTAAATGAAAAAAGAATGGCTAAGACTATGAGAATAGCTAGAGAGGAGGTAATGCGTATGATTTTAGGAAGGCACATAGACAATGACAGAGAAAAGTGATGTAAAACATTAGTAGGAGAACATAGATGGTGCACAGATGCAGTCAGCTGCTGTTTGTTTAATGGGCTGCATCAGAAATGATGCATGCATTGCAAAGGTATGAGGAAGGTGAATAGAACTGCAGAGAGAGACTGTGGGATTCAAACCTAAGTTAGACTACTACAGAGTCTTGGTCTAAAGTGTATACCTTCAAACATACTGTGGAAATATGGTTAATACAGGTATGGGAGAAGAGACTAGAAAATACAGGTATGGGAATCGAAGAGTGAAGTGCAAAGGGTGTTGAGTTGAGATGAAATATAAAGGAAAGTTGCTTGGGGTGGTTGGACATTAGTGGGAAAGAAGGCAGGAGAGGAGACACTTCAGTCTGCAGAATGTTTTAAAGGTTGACAATCGTGCAAACAAAAATGGGAACAGAGTCGACCCTTTGAACTATTCATTCCCTACCATTGAGCATATATACTCATGTCAGAGGGAAGATCACTTTCCCAACCGTGGATAATTTTATTTATTTATTTTATTTATTTTACATTTGTTTAAAGGGATAGTCTGACTGGACAGAGTCCTTTTTCAGCGGAGGCCAGGGGAGAAAAGCTCCACACAGAGAAATTAACAACAGATAATTGAACAGAAAATTGAAATTACAAGTGGTAACTTGTATGAGACATTATTAGTAGGCAAGTTATACAATTGGACATTGAGTAAAGCTTACATCAATTGATAGTAGCAATATATAGAAATAGAGATATGTGTGGAATTAAAGTACATGACATACAATGAGAGTAGAAAAATAAACTTTGAGTTATATTTATACACTTTCTACATGTTAGGCAAGTTCCCATTTGAATACGTTATTAGTAATAATAGCACATAGATCAGCTGCGAAGCCCAGGATTATAAAGTTAGTATGAAGAAAACGGTTGTCTAAGGGAAGTAGGGAGTTTTTAGTCTGGGGTGGACCAAGGGCAGAGCCATTTACTGGTAGGGTGGGTTTTCAGTTTTTGTTTAAATTTAGTTAAAGTAGTGCTCGATGTGATATTACTAGGTAGAGAGTTCCAAATTTTGGCAATATAATGTGAGTAGATGGATTCACCAGCACGGTTGTGTGGTTTAGAGATCTGTAGGTGGGGCTTATTGTTAGAGCGCAGAGTTCTGTTACTAGATAAGGGTCTAATAAGCCTTGTAGAGATGGACTATTTTTGGGGTGATAAAGGATTTTGTAGGCCATGTTGAGCTGGGACAGGTGTAAGAGTTGGGGAAGTTCTAACCAGTTTGATTGTTTTAGGGAAGAGGAATGATGTCATGATTTGAGTATCTCGCTATTTTATTGTAACAAGGGTCTAGCTTTGCCAGTTCAGTTTTCCTGAGCTTTATGAGTACTGGTGAAGCATACAGAAGAGATGAGGTCAGATGAGTCTAGGCAACAGTTATTCTTGTGTTTTTTTCTGAGATACTATTTGTTTCTATATAGCATACCTAACTTTTTGTGGACTTTTTTAATTGATCGGGCTATATGGATATCAAATCTCATATTATTGTCTATTTCCACACCCAGTAGTTTTCTGTGTGGAGAGGGAATGATAGTAATATCATTTGCAGAGGTAATGTGAAAAGATCCTGTGGGTATAGTAGCTTTATTGGGATAGAATAGCATTAATTTGGTTTTGTTGGGGTTTAAGATCAGGTGGGAGTTAATTAGCCAGGATTCAGCTTTGAGAAAGGATGACTGAGTGAGTGTTTGTCATTCTTGGAGGGTATTGGCAGCACATATTACTGTAGAATCATCAGTGTATTGGATAATTGTGGCAGAGGGGTTGCGGTATAGAGATTATTTGTAAATATGGAAAAGAGTAAGGGGACAAGGATAGACCCTTGTGGAACTCCACAGGTGACAGGAAGTAGGGGGGATAGGGTTTGGTGCCAAAGTACCACTTGTTGTCAGTCTGTTAAGTAGCTCTGGAACCAAGTAAGGGTAGAGTGTGTTAAGGCCACGTCAGAGAGGGCATGTAGGATTTTGTTGTGATCTACCATACCAAAAGCTTTTGATAAGTTTAAAAAGATGGAGGATATATGCCTACCATTATTTCTGTGGTTATTAACTGTGCTTGGAAATGACATGAGAGCAGTGGTGGTGCTGTGGTGAGGGCGGAAGCCATGTTGTATATTGGTTAACAATTTGTTTGTGGCTAGGTGTTCCATGATTTGCTTATGAACAATTCTTTCTAGTATCTTGGATAGTGAGGGTAGTATTGCGATAGGGCAGTAGTTAGAAAGTTCGGTAGAATTGCCACCTTTGTGGAGCGGAGTAATGTATGAGGTTTTCCAGATAGTGGGGACATACTGTTCTGATATAGACCTGTTTATTAGAATGTAGACAGGGTATGCAATAACATTGGCTGATAGTTTTAGGAACTCAGGTGGTAAGTGGTCAGCAACTAGGGATGTGGGCTTTAGTTTCCTAAGCAGTTTTCTAATAGTATATCTTGAGGCTGGTTGAAGGCTAAAACTGGACTCATTTTGTTGGGGTGGGAATGTTTTTGAGGTGTCAGAGGGGGGTTGGCCATTAAACAGATGTAGAATAGTTTCTGTGAAGTAGGTGTTAAATTGTGTGCCTATGCAGTCAGAGCTGGGTTTTTTTTTTAGTGGGGGTGTACCAGTTTTTCCAGTATTATTAATTGCAGTCCAGAATTTTTGGGGGTTGCTGTGGTGTTACTTCGTATTTCAAAGTAGTAGTCTATCTTATCTTGTTTTATTTGTTTTTTAGTTTTGTTTCTTAGTTCACAATATGATTGCCGTGCAACTTTGGATTTTGTTTTCTGCCAGTAATCCCATGCTTTATCCCTTGATTTTAGCAATGACCTACTTTCTTTACTTAACCATGGGGCATAGTTTGATTTTATTCTAATGGTCCTAGGTGGGGCTTATTTATCTAGAATAGACAGGGAGGTGCTAGTGAAGTAATTTGTGGCATCATCGAGGGGTAAAACTTTAAGAGGGGACCAGTTACAGTGTTTAAGGATATAGAAGAAGTGGTCGAGGTTCAAGTTTTTTGTGTTTCTTATCTGTCAATATAATATTAGTTTGGTGAGGTTAAGCTGTTGTCTTAGTAGGTAGGTTGGTACATGGTTGCTAAGACTGTCTGGGAGACAGTCTAAATGGGCAGAATGGTCAGGCCTATTTATAAGTATCCAATCTAGAATGGAGTACTTGTCAGAAATTGTCTATTCTGGTGGGAGTTTGGATGATTTGGGTAAATACGTGTAGGTTTACATAATTAGTGGGGTTTTGAGGACTGCAGCTTGTCCAATCTATGTTAAGATCTCCTAATGTAATTGTTTCCTGGGGAGGAGAATTAGAAATATAATTTAGGTTGTTTTCTAAGGAAGTTATATTGTGACCTGGAAGGATATAGATGCCAATTATGTTAACATGTTTTTTAGAATTTATGGTGAGTTTCCAACATAGAATTTCAGTTTTACTGAAGTCTGGGGTTTTAGATCAATGGCTATAACAGAGAGATGAGTTTTGTAGAATATTGCTATTCCTCCACCTTTTTTGCTATTCTATCTTGCCTAATAATGCTGTATCCTGGAGGGAGAATTTCATTATTTGTGACATGGGGTTTCAACCAGGTTTCTGTTATCATTAGGATATCAGGTGTATATACTGAGATGTTTGCATGCATGTCCTGGATTTTGTTGGCGATACTTCTAATGTTCAGGCGTAGGAAAAGTACATCTCCTTTACTTCTTCGGGGAATGATTATTGGATGAGTGTGGTGTCTGGTGTGGGCTGTATTTGAGTTAAGATTTTTTTGGTGCCTGGGTTTGGGTGTATGTCACCACTTAATGCTAGCATGCTTACGCAGTTTGTTAAGTTCCTTGTGAGAGCTATAATGTATTTATTAAATACAAGTATTGGTTTTGACATGTTGGGTTGTTGAATTATGGAGTAGTGCATGTAGTGCATGTATGCAGTGATGAATTATGGAGTAGTGCATGTAGTGTATGGTTGTAGTGTTGAATTATGGAGTAGTGCATGTAGTGTATGTATGTAGTGTTGAATTATGGAGTAGTGCATGTAGTGTATGTGTGTAGTGTTAAATTAAGGAGTAGTACATGTAGTGTATATGTGTAGTGTTGAATTATGGAGTAGTGCATGTGTGCAGCGTTGAATTATGGAGTAGTGCATGTAGTGCATGTGTTTAGTGTTGAATTATGGAGTAGTGCATGTAGTGTATGTGTGTAGTGTTGAATTATGGAGTAGTGCATGTAGTGTACAAGTGTAGTATTGAGTTATGGAGTAGTGCATGTAGTGTATGTGTGTACTGTTGAATTAAGGTGTAGTACATGTAGTGTACATGTATAGTGTTGAATTATGGAGTAGTGCATGTAGTGTACGGGTGTAGTGTTTAATTATGGAGTAGTGCATGTCGTGTATGTGTGTAGTTTTGAATTATGAAGTAGTGCATGCAGTGTATGTGAGTAGTGTTGAAATATGGAGTAGTAGATGTAGTGTATGTGTGTAGTGTTGAATTATAGAGTAGTGCATGTAGTGTATGTGTGTAGTGTTGAATTATGGAGAAGTGTATGTAGTGTATTTATGTAGTGTTGAATTATGGAGTAGTACATATAGTGTATGTATGTAGTGCTGAATTATGGAGTTGTGCATGTAGTGTATGTATATAGTGCTGAGTTATGGAGTGGTGCATGTACTTCATGTATGTAGTATTGAATTATAGAGTAGTGCATGTAGTGTATGTATGTAGTATTGAATTATGGAGTAGTGCATGTAGTGTATGTATGTAGTGTTGAATTATGGAGTAGTGAATGCAGTGTATGTATGTAGTGTTGAATTACGGAGTAGTGCATATATTGTATGTACATAGTGTTGAATTATGGAGTACTGCATGTAGTGTATGTACCTAGTGTTGAATTATGAAGTACTGCATTTAGTGTATGTGTGTAGTGTTGAATTATGGAGTAGTACATGTGGTGTATGTATGTAATATCGAATTATGGAATAGTGCATGTAGTGTATGTATGAAGTGTTGAATTATGGAGTAGTGCATGCAGTGCATGTGTGTAGTGTTGAGTTTTGGAGGAGGGCATGTAGTGTATGTGTGCAGTTTTGAATTATGAAGTAGTGCATGCAGTGTATGTGTGTAGTGTTGAATTATGGAGTAGTGCATGTAGTGTATGTGTGTAGCGTTGAATTATGGAGTGGTGCATGTGTATGTGCGTAGTGTTGAATTATGGAGTAGTGCATGTAGTGTATTTATGTAGTGTTGAATTATAGAGTAGTGCATGTAGTGTATGTATGTAGTGCTGAATTATGGAATAGTGCATGTAGTGTATGTATGTCGTGCTGAATTATGGAGTAGTGCATGTAGTGTATGTAAGTAGTGCTGAGTTATGGAGTGGTGCATGTACTGCACGTATGTAGTGTTGAATTATAGAGTAGTGCATGCAGTGTATGTATGTAGTGTTGAATTATGGAGTAGTGCATGTAGTGTATGTATGTAGTGTTGAATTATGGAATAGTGAATGTAGTGTATCTATGTAGTGTTGAATTATGGAGTAATGCATATAGTGTATGTACGTAGTGTTGAATTATGGAGTAGTGCATGTAGTCTATGTACCTAGTGTTGAATTATGGAGTACTGCATTTAGTGTATGTACGTAGTGATGAATTATGGAGTAGTGCATGTGGTGTATGTACATAGTGATGAATTATGGAGTAGTGCATGTAGTGTATGTATGAAGTGTTGAATTATGGAGTAGTGCATGCAGTGTATGTGTGTAGTGTTGAGTTATAGAGTAGTGCATGTAGTGTATGTGTGTGGTGTTGAGTTATGGAGAAGTGCAAGAAGTGTATGTATGTATGTAGTGTTGACTTATGGAGTAGTGCATGTAGTGTTTGCATGTAGTGATGAATTATGGAGTAGTGCATGTAGTGTATGTATGTAATGTTGACTTATGGAGTAGTGGATGTAGTGTATGTATGTAGTGTCGAATTATGGAGTAGTGCATGTTAGTGTATGTATGTAGTTTTATATTATGGAATAGTGCATGTAGTGTATGTATGTAGTGTTGAATTATGGAGTAGTGCATGTTAGTGTATGTATGTATGTAGTTTTATATTATGGAGTAGTGCATGTAGTGTATGTATGTAGTGTTGAATTTCGGAGTAGTGCTTGTAGTGTATGTATGTTGTGTTGAATTATAGAGTAGTGCATGTAATGTATGTATGTAGTGTTGAATTATGGAGTAGTGCATGTAGTGTATGTATGTAGTGTTGAAGTATGGAATAGTGCATGAAGTGTATGTGTGCAGTGTTGAATTATGGAGTAGTCCATGTAGTGTATGTGTGTAGTGTTGAATTATGGAGTAGTGCAAGTAGTGTATGTATGAAGTGTTAAATTATGGAGTAGTGCATGCAGTGTATGTGTGTAGTATTGACTTATGGAGTAGTACATGTAGTGTATGTGTGTAGTGTTGAGTTATGGAGAAGTGCAAGTTGTGTATGTATGTAGTGTTGAGTTATGGAGTAGTGCATGTAGTGTATGCATGTAGGAATGAATTATGGAGTAGTGCATGCAGTGTATGTATGTAGTCATGAATTATTGAGTATTGCATGTAGTGTATGTGTGTGTGGTGCTGAATTATAGAGTAGTGCATGTATTGTATGTGTGTAATGTTGAATTATGGAGTAGTCCATGTAGTGTATGTGTGTAGTGTTGGATTATGGAGTAGTGCATGTACTGTATGTGTGTAGTGCTTGAATTATGGAGTAGTGCATGTAGTGTATGTGTGTAGTGTTGAATTATGGAATAGTGCATATATTGTATGTATGTACTGTTGAATTGTGGAGTACTGCATTTACTATATGTATGTACTGTTGAATTATGGAGTAGTGCATGTCGTGTATGTATGTAGTGTTGAATAATTGAGTAGTGCATGTAGTGTACATATGTAGTATTGAATTATGGAGTAGTGCATGTAGTTTATGTATGTAGTGTTGAATTATGGAGTAGTACATGTAGTGTATGTATGTAGTGTTGAATTATGGAGTAGTGCATGTAGTCTATGTGTGTAGTGTGGAATTATGGAATAATGCATGTACTCTATGTGTGTAGTGTTGAATTATGGAGTAGTGCATGTAGTGTATGTGTGTAGTCTTGAATTATGGAGTAGGGCATTTAGGGTATGTATGTAGTGTTGAATTATGGAGTAGTGCATGTAGTGTATGTGTGTAGTGTGGAATTATGGAGTAGTGCATGTAGTGTATGTGTGTAGTGTTGAGTTATGGAGTAGTGCGTGTAGTGTTGAATTATGGAGTTGTGCATGTAGTGTATGTATGTAGTGTTGAATTAAGGAGTAGTGCATGTACTGTATGTATGTTATGTTGAATTATGGAGTAGTGCATGAAGTGTATGTATGTAGTGTTGAAATATGGCATAGTGCATGTAGTGTATGTTTGTAGTATTAAAATATGGAATATTGAAAGTAGTGTATGTATGTAGTATGGAATCTTGGAGTAGTGCATGTAGTGTATGTATGTAGTGTTGCATTATGGAGTAGTGCATGTAGTGCACGTACGTAGTGTTGAGTTATGGAGTAGTTCATGTAGTGTATGCAAGTATGGATGAATTATGGAGTAGTGCATATAGTGTATGTATGTAGTCATGAATTTTTGAGCAGTGCATATAGTGTATGTATGTTGTGTTGAATTATGGAGTCATGCATGTAGTGTATGTATGTAGTGTTGACTTATGGAGTAGTGCATGCATTGTATGTATATACTGTTGAAGTGTGGAGTACTGCATGTACTATATGTATGTAGTGTTGAATTATGGAGTAGTGCATGTAGTATATGTATGAAGTGTTGAATTATTGAGTAGTGCATGTAGTGTATGTATGTAGTATTGAATTATGGAGTAGTGCATGTAGTGTATGTATGTAGTGTTGAATTATGAAGTAGTGCATGTAGTGTATGTATGTATGTATGTATGTATTGTTGAGTTATGGAGTAGTGCATATAGTGTATGTATGTAGTGTTGAAATATGGCGTAGTGCATGTAGTGTATGTTTGTAGTGTTAAAATATGGAGTATTGCAAGTAGTGTATGTATGTAGTATTGAATTTTGGAGTAGTGCATGTAGTGTATGTATGTATGTAATGCTGAATTTTAAAGTAGTGCATGTGGTTTATGTATGTAGTTTTGAGTTATTGAGTAGTGCATGTAGTGTATGTATGTAGTGTTGAGTTATGTAGTAGTGCATGCAGTGTATGTATGTAGTGTTGCGTTATTGAGTAGTGCATGTAGTGCACGTATGTAGTGTTGAGTTATAGAGTAGTTCATGTAGTGTATGCATGTACGGATGAATTATGGAGTAGTGCATTTTGTGTATGTATGTAGTCATGAATTTTTGAGTAGTGCATTTAGTGTATGTATGTTTTGTTGAACTATGGAGTAGTGCATGTAGTGTATGTATGTAGTGTTGAATTATGGAGTAGTGCATGTAGTGTATGTGTGTGGTGCTGAATTATGGAGTAGTGCATGTATTGTATGTGTGTAGTGTTGAATTATGGAGTAGTCCATGTAGTGTACATGTGTGGTGTTGAATTATGGAGTAGTGCAGGTACTGTATGTGTCTAGTGCTTGAATTATGGAGTAGTGCATGTAGTGTATGTGTGTAGTGTTGAATTATGGAGTAGTGCATGTTGTTTATGTATGTAGTGTTGAATTACGGAGTAGTGCATGTAGTGTATGGGTGTAGTGCTGAATTATGGAGTAGTGGATGTAGTGTATGTGTGTAGTGTTGAATTGTGGAGTAGTGCATGTAGTATATGTATGTAGTGTTGAATTATGGAGTAGTGCATGTAGTGTATGTATGTAGTGTTAACTTATGGAGTAGTGCATGTATTGTATGTATGTGCTGTTGAATTGCGGAGTACTGCATGTACTACATGTATGTAGTGTTGAATTATGGAGTAGTGCATGTAGTGTATGTATGACGTGTTGAATTATTGAGTAGTGCATGTAGTGTATGTATGTAGTATTGAATTATGTAGTCTTGCATGTAGTGTATGTATGTAGTGTTGAATTATGGAGTAGTGCATGCAGTGTATGTATGTGTGTAGGGTTGAGTTATGGAGTAGTGCATGTAGTGCATTTGTGTAGTGTGGAATTATGGAGTAGTGCTTGCACTGTATGTGTGTAGTGTTGAATTATGGAGTAGTGCATGTAGTGTATATCTATAGTGTTGAATTATGGAGTAGTGCATGTAGTGTATGTATGTAGAATTGAATTATGGAGTAGTGGATGTTTTGTATATGTGTAGTGTGGAATTATGGAGTAGTGCATGTAGTATATGTGTGTAGTGTTGAATTATGGAGTAGTGCATGTAGTGTATATGTGTAGTGTTGAATTATGGAGTTGTGCATGTAGTGTATGTATGTAATGTTGAATTATGGAGTAGTGCATGTAGTGTATGTATGTTATGTTGAATTATGGAATTAGTGCATGTATTGTATGTATGTACTGTTGAAATGTGGAGTACTGCATGCACTGTATGTATGTAGTGTTTAATTATGGAGTAGTGCATGTAATGTATGTATGTAGTGTTGAATTATGGAGTAGTGCATGTAGTGTATGTATGTAGTATTGAATTATGGAGTAGTGCATTTAGTGTATGTGTGTAGTGTGGAATTTTGGAGTAGTGCATGTAGTGTATGTGTGTAGTGTTGAATTATGGAGTAGTACTTGTAGTGTATGTGTGTAGTGTTGAATTATGGAATAGTGCATGTAGTGTATGTGTGTTGTCTTGAATTATGGAGTAGTGCATGTACTGTATGTGTGTAGTGTTGAATTATGGAAGAGTGTGTTTAGTGTATGCATGTAGTATTGAATTGTGGAGTACTGCATGTACTGTATGTATGTAGTGTTGAATTATGTAGTAGTGCATGTAGTGTATGTGTGTAGTGTTTAATTATGGAGTAGTCCATGTAGTGTATGTATGTAGTCATGAATTATTGAGTAGTGCATTTAGTGTATGCAGGTTGTGTTGAATTATGGAGTAGTGCATGTAGTGTATGTATATATTGTTGAATTATGGAGTAGTGCATGTAGTGTATGTGTGTGGTGTTGAATTATGGAGTAGTGCAGGTAGTGTATGTGTGTGGTGTTGAATTATGGAGTAGTGCATGTATTGTATGTGTGTAGTGTTGAATTATTGAGTAGTGCATGTCGTATATGTATGCAGTGTTTAATTATTGAGTAGTGCATGTAGTGTATGTATGTAGCATTGAATTATGGAGTAGTGCATGTAGTTTATGTATGTAGTGTTGAATTATGGAGTAGTACATGTAGTGTATGTATGTAGTGTTGAATTATGGAGTAGTGCATTTAGTGTATGTATGTAGTGTTGAATTATGGAGTAGTGCATGTAGTGTATGTGTGTAGTGTGGAATTTTGGAATACTTCATGTACTGTATGTGTGGAGTGTTGAATTAGGGAGTAGTGCATGTAGTGTATGTGTGTAGTGTTGAATTATGGAGTAGTGCATTTAGTGTATGTATGTAGTATTGAATTATGGAGTAGTGCATGTAGTGTATGTGTGTAGTGTGGAATTATGGAGTAGTGCATGTAGTGTATGTGTGTAGTGTTGAGTTATGGAGTAGTGCATGTAGTGTATCTGTGTAGTGTTGAATTATGGAGTTGTGCATGTAGTGTATGTATGTAGTGTTGAATTATGGAGTAGTGCATGTACTGTATGTGTGTAGTGCTTGAATTATGGAGTAGTGCATGTAGTGTATGTGTGTAGTGTTGAATTATGGAGTAGTGCATGTTGTGCATGTATGTAGTGTTGAATTACGGAATAGTGCATGTAGTGCATGTGTGTAGTGCTGAATTATGGAGTAGTGCATGTAGTGTATGTGTGTAGTGTTGAATTATGGAGTAGTGCATGTAATATATGTATGTAGTGTTGAATTACGGAGTAGTGCATGTAGTGTATGTATGTAGTGTTGACTTATGGAGTAGTGCATGTATTGTATGTATGTACTGTTGAATTGTGGAGTACTGCATGTATTATATGTATGTAGTGTTGAATTATGGAGTAGTGCATGTAGTGTATATGTGTAGTGTTGAATTATGGAGTTGTGCATGTAGTGTATGTATGTAATGTTGAATTATGGAGTAGTGCATGTAGTATATGTATGTTATGTTGAATTATGGAATTAGTGCATGTATTGTATGTATGTACTGTTGAAATGTGGAGTACTGCATGCACTGTATGCATGTAGTGTTTAATTATGGAGTAGTGCATGTAATGTATGTATGTAGTGTTGAATTATGGAGTAGTGCATGTAGTGTATGTATGTAGTATTGAATTATGGAGTAGTGCATTTAGTGTATGTGTGTAGTGTGGAATTTTGGAGTAGTGCATGTAGTGTATGTGTGTAGTGTTGAATTATGGAGTAGTACTTGTAGTGTATGTGTGTAGTGTTGAATTACGGAATAGTGCATGTAGTGTATGTGTGTAGTGTTGAATTATGGAGTAGTGCATGTACTGTATGTGTGTAGTGTTGAATTATGGAAGAGTGTGTTTAGTGTATGCATGTAGTATTGAATTGTGGAGTACTGCATGTACTGTATGTATGTAGTGTTGAATTATGTAGTAGTGCATGTAGTGTATGTGTGTAGTGTTTAATTATGGAGTAGTACATGTAATGTATGTATTTAATGTTGTATGTATGTAATGTTGAATTATGGAGTAGTGCATGTAGTGTATGTGTGTAGTTTGAAATTATGGAGTAGTCCATGTAGTGTATGTATGTAGTCATGAATTATTGAGTAGTGCATTTAGTGTATGCAGGTTGTGTTGAATTATGGAGTAGTGCATGTAGTGTATGTATATATTGTTGAATTATGGAGTAGTGCATGTAGTGTATGTGTGTGGTGTTAAATTATGGAGTAGTGCAGGTAGTGTATGTGTGTGGTGTTGAATTATGGAGTAGTGCATGTATTGTATGTGTGTAGTGTTGAATTATGGAGTAGTGCATGTAGTGTATGTGTGTAGTGTTGAATTATGGAGTAGTGCATATATTGTATGTATGTACTGTTGAATTGTGGAGTACTGCATGTACTATATGTATGTACTGCTGAATTATTGAGTAGTGCATGTTGTATATGTATGCAGTGTTGAATTATTGAGTAGTGCATGTAGTGTATGTATGTAGCATTCAATTATGGAGTAGTGCATGTAGTTTATGTATGTAGTGTTGAATTATGGAGTGGTACATGTAGTGTATGTATGTAGTGTTGAATTATGGAGTAGTGCATTTAGTGTATGTATGTAGTGTTGAATTATGGAGTAGTGCATGTAGTGTATGTGTGTAGTGTGGAATTATGGAATACTTCATGTACTGTATGTGTGTAGTGTTGAATTAGGGAGTAGTGCATGTAGTGTATGTGTGTAGTGTTGAATTATGGAGTAGTGCATGTTGTGCATGTATGTAGTGTTGAATTACGGAGTAGTGCATGTAGTGCATGTGTGTAGTGCTGAATTATGGAGTAGTGCATGTAGTGTATGTGTGTAGTGTTGAATTATGGAGTAGTGCATGTAATATATGTATGTAGTGTTGAATTACGGAGTAGTGCATGTAGTGTATGTATGTAGTGTTGACTTATGGAGTAGTGCATGTATTGTATGTATGTACTGTTGAATTGTGGAGTACTGCATGTATTATATGTATGTAGTGTTGAATTATGGAGTAGTGCATGCAATGTATGTATGAAGTGTTGAATTATTGAGTACTGCATGTAGTGTATGTATGTAGTATTGAATTATGGAGTAGTGCATGTAGTGTATGTATGTAGGGTTGAATTATGGAGTAGTGCATGTAGTGTATGTATGTATGTAGTGTTGAGTTATGGAGTAATGCATGTAGTGTATTTGTGCAGTGTGGAATTATGGAGTAGTGCATGCACTGTATGTGTGTATTGTTGAATTATGGAGTGGTGCATGTAGTGTATATGTATAGTGTTGAATTATGGAGTAGTGCATGTAGTGTATGTATGTAGTGTTGAATTATGGAGTAGTGAATGTAGTGTATATGTGTAGTGTTGAATTATGGAGTTGTGCATGTAGTGTATGTATGTAGTGTTGAATTATGGAGTAGTGCATGTAGTGTATGTGTGTAGTTTGAAATTATGGAGGAGTGGATGTCGTGTATGTATGTAGTCATGAATTATTGAGTAGTGCATTTAGTGTATGCATGTTGTGTTGAATTATGGAGTAGTGCATGTAGTGTATGTATATAGTGTTGAATTATGGAGTAGTGCATGTATTGTATGTGTGTGGTGTTGAATTATGGAGTAGTGCATGTAGTGTATGTGTATGGTGTTGAATTATGGAGTAGTGCATGTCATATATGTATGTAGTGTTGAATTATTGAGTAGTGTATGTAGTGTATGTATGTAGTATTGAATTATGGAGTAGTGCATGTAGTTTATGTATGTAGTGTTGAATTATGGAGTAGTACATATAGTGTATGTATGTAGTGTTGAATTATGGAGTAGTGCATGTAGTGTATGTATGTTATGTTGAATTATGGAGTAGTGCATGTATTATATGTATGTACTGTTGAAATGTGGAATACTGCATGCACTGTATGTATGTAGTGTTGAATTATGGAGTAGTGCATGTTCATAGGTTCATAGGTTCATACTTGGCTATCTGCCCTAGGGCATTTATAAGCTTAGCCAGAATGTGTTTGGCTTTCGCCACCCATTTTAAATTTATTTTGCTATGCCCTTTTTCGAGGTTAGTATACTGTGCCTCTGTCTAACAGTGACACAGAAGTTATACCCGGGGTAAACCTACGATCTCCCATCCACTCATCAAGATTCCTCTTGAAGAGAGTCAATGAGGGACTCTGCCTAACCTGGACTGGGATTTTATTCCAGAGTGAAGGGAGCCTCTGGGTTATGAATCTGTCCCTCCAGCATGTCCTATTTATTTCAGTGCTGAGGTTCAAGTCTCGAGCGCATAGTTCGATGGGATTTGGATTTTCTGAGGTGCAGCATGTCCATTAATTCCGGGTTGGACATGGCTTTATACGTCAGGCACAGATTGCCTCTGAACAGGCGGTATGCCACTGAGTAGAGCTGGAGTTTCTTTAACCGGGCAGCATATGGCATCTATTTGAGCCCTTTGATCCTCTTGGTGAGGTACTTTTGGGGTCTTTCCAGTTGCTTCAGGTGTCTGGTAAGGTACATCCCAAAAGGGGCATTGTACTCAATTATGGGCCTGATGAGGAATGAGTAACGAGGCACGATGACCTCCCCTGATCTAGATGTGAATCCCTTCTTGATTAGGTGGGCTATATAAAATGTTTTTCTAACCACTTTGGCCACGTGGTTGTCAAATGAGAGATTGCTATCAACTTGGGTCCCCAGGTTCCTAATTACTTCTTATGTACTTAATGGATTACCACCTATGTGGTAATTTGTGGGCACTTTGTTTTTGCCAAAGGGGATGACTATACACTTTTTGGCATTTAGCTTGAGGCCATGGCTCTGGCACCAGTTGCCTGTTTCTATGAGGCCCTTTTGGAGGATGCTTGTGTCGGCTGGAGAGTCGATTATGGCACCCAGTTTGCAGTCATCTGCGAACTTGGTCAGCCACAGTCCTTCCGTGTTGGCCTGTACCTCCAAGAAATATATACCGAACAAGAGAGGTCCCAGGTCTGAGCCTTGTGGGACACCACTTGTAACTGGTTTGGAGTCTGACATGGCTCCAGCAATTCTAACCATGTGGGTTCTGTCCTTGAGCCAGTTTGCAATCCATCTAGTGGCATAGGGGTTTATATTTAAGCTGGTGAGCTTATCTATAATGCCCGAGTGGGGTATTGTATCGAAGGCTTTTGCGAGGTACAGGTAGTCTGTGTGGACCACCTTCCCCTCGTCAATGGCCTTGGTGACTGTTTCAAAGAAATCAACCAGGTTTAAGAGGCAGGATCTGCCCTAAACAAAGCCGAACTGGGTAGGATCCAGTGTCTGTAGGTCCCCAATATCTTTATTTGTGAGGTCCATCATGATCCTTTCCATAGCTTTGCAGACCAAGCTAGTCAGGCTTATGTAATGTATATATGTAGTGTTGAATTATGGAGTAGTGCATTTAGTGTATGTATGTAGTATTGAATTATGGAGTAGTGCATGTAGTGTATGTATGTAGTGTTGAGTTATGGAGTAGTGCATATATTGTATGTATGTATGTACTGTTGAATTGTTGAGTACTGCATGTACTATATGTATGTACTGTTGAATTATGGAGTAGTGCATGTAGTGTATGTGTGTAGTGTGGAATTATGGAGTAGTGCATGTAGTGTATGTGTGTAGTGTTGATTTATGGAGTAGTGCGTGTAGTGTATCTGTGTAGTTTTGAATTATGGGGTAGTGCATGTAGTGTATGTGTGTAGTGTGGAATTATGGAGTAGTGCATGTAGTGTATGTGTGTAATGTTGATTTATGGAGTAGTGCATGTAGTGTATCTGTGTAGTTTTGAATTATGGAGTAGTGCATGTAGTGTATGTATGTTATGTTGAATTATGGAGTAGTGCATGTATTATATGTATGTACTGTTGAAATGTGGAGTACTGCATGCACTGTATGTATGTAGTGTTGAATTATGGAGTAGTGCATGTAATGTATATATGCAGTGTTGAATTATGGAGTAGTGCATTTAGTGTATGTATGTAGTATTGAATTATGGAGTAGTGCATGAAGTGTATGTATGTAGTGTTGAATTATGGAGTAGTGCATGAAGTGTATGTATGTAGTGTTGAAATATGGCATAGTGCATGTAGTGTATGTTTGTAGTGTTAAAATATGGAGTACTGCAATGAGTGTATGTATGTAGTATTGAATTTTGGAGTAGTGCATGTAGTTTATGTATGTATGTAGTGTTGAATTTTGGAATAGTGCATGTGGTGTATGTATGTAGTTTTGAGTTATTGAGTAGTGCATGTAGTGTATGTATATAGTGTTGAGTTATGTAGTAGTGCTTGTAGTGTATGTATGTAGTGTTGCATTATGGAGTAGTGCATGTGGTGCACGTATGTAGTGTTGAGTTATGGAGTAGTTCATGTAGTGTATGCATGTATGCATGAATTATGGAGTAGTGCATGTAGTGTATGTATGCAGTCATGAATTTTTGAGCAGTGCATATAGTGTATGTATGTTGTGTTGAATTATGGAGTAGTGCATGTAGTGTATGTATGTAGTGTTGAATTATGGAGTAGTGCATGTAGTGTATGTGTGTGGTGCTGAATTATGGAGTACTGCATGTAGTGTATGTGTGTGGTGTTGAATTATGGAGTAGTGCATGTTTGTATGTGTGTAGTGTTGAATTATGGAGTAGTCCATGTAGTGTACATGTGTAGTGTTGAATTATGGAGTAGTGCATTTTGTGTATGTATGTAGTGTTGAATTATGGAGTAGTGCATGTAGTGTATGTGTGTAGTGCTGAATTATGGAGTAGTGCATGTAGTGTATGTGTGTAGTGTTGACTTATGGAGTAGTGCATGTATTGTATGTATGTACTGCTGAAGTGTGGAGTACTGCATGTACTATATGTATGTATTGTTGAATTATGGAGTAGTGCATGTAGTGTATGTATGTAGTATTGAATTATGGAGTAGTGCATGTAGTGTGTATTTAGTGTTGAATTATGGAGTAGTGCATGTAGTGTATGTATGTATGTATGTATGTATTGTTGAGTTATGGAGTAGTGCATGTAGCATATGTATGTAGTGTTGAGTTATGGAGTAGTGCAAGTAGTATATGTATGTGCTGTTGATATTTGGAGTAGTGCATGCAGTGTATGTATGTAGTGTTAAAATATGGAGTAGTGCATGTAGTGTATGTATGTATGTAGTGTTGAGTTATGGAGTAGTGCATGTAGTGTATTTGTGTAGTGTGGAATTATGGAGTAGTGCATGTAGTGTATGTGTGTAGTGTTGAATTATGGAGTAGTGCATGTAGTGTATATGTATAGTGTTGAATTATGGAGTAGTGCATGTAGTGTATGTATGTAGTGTTGAATTATGGAGTAGTGGATGTAGTGTATATGTGTAGTGTGGAATTATGGAGTAGTGCATGTAGTGTATGTGTGTAGTGTTGAATTATGGAGTAGTGTGTGTAGTGTATATGTGTAGTGTTGAATTATGGAGTTGTGCATGTAGCATATGTATGTAGTATTGAATTATGGAGTAGTGCATTTAGTGTATGTATGTTATGTTGAATTATGGAATCAGTGCATGTATTATATGTATGTACTGTTGAAATGTGGAGTACTGCATGCACTGTATGTATGTAGTATTGAATTATGGAGTAGTGCATGCAATGTATGTATGTAGTGTTGAATTATGGAGTAGTGCATGTAGTGTATGTATGTAGTATTGAATTATGGAGTAGTGCATGTAGTGTATGTGTGTAGTGTTGAATTATGGAGTAGTACTTGTAGTGTATGTGTGTAGTGTTGAGTTATGGAAGAGTGCGTTTAGTGTATGCATGTAGTTTTGAATTGTGGAGTACTGCATGTACTGTATGTATGTAGTGTTGAATTATGTAGTAGTGCATGTAGTATATGTATGTGGTGTTTAATTATGGAGTAGTACATGCAATGTATGTATTTAATGTATGTATGTAGTGTTGAATTATGGAGTAGTACATGTAGTGTATGTGTGTAGTTTTTAATTATGGAGTAGTGCATGTAGTGTATGTGTGTAGTGTTGAATTATGGAGTAGTGCATGTTGTGTATCCATGTAGTATTGAATTATGGAGTAGTACATGTAGTGTATGTATGTAGTGTTGAATTATGGAGTAGTGCATGTAGTGTATGTATGTAGTGTTGAATTATGGAGTAGTACATGTAGTGTATGTATGTAGTGTTGAATTATGGAGTAGTGCATGTAGTGTATTTATGTATTGTTGAATTATGGAGTAGTGCATTTGGTGTATGTGTGTAGTGTTGAATTATGGAGTAGTGCATGTAGTGTATGTGTGTACTGTTGAATTATGGAGTAGTGGATGTAGTGTATTTATGTATTGTTGAATTATGGAGTAGTGCATTTGGTGTATGTGTGTAGTTTTGAATTATGGAGTTGTGCATGCAGTGTATGTGTGCAGAGTTGAATTATGGAGTAGTGCGTGTAGTGTATGTATGTAGTGTTGAATTATTGAGTAGTGTATGTAGTGTATGTGTGTAGTTTTGAATTATGGAGTAGTGCATGCTGTGTATGTATGTGGTGCTTAATTATGGAGTAGTACATGTAGTGTATGTATTTAATGTTGAATTATTGAGTAGTGCATGCAGTGTATGTATGTAGTGTTGACTTATGGCGTAGTGCATGTAGTGTATGTGTGTAGTGTGAAATTATGGATTTCTGCATGTAGTGTATGTGTGTAGTGTTGAACTATGGAGTAGTGCATGTAGTGTATGTGTGTAGTGTTGAATTATGGAGTAGTACATGTAGTGTATGTGTGTAGTGTTGAATTATGGAATAGTGCATGTGTGTAGTGTTGAATTATGGAGTAGTGCATGTAGTTTATGTATGTAGTGTTGAATTATGGAGTAGTACATGTAGTGTATGTATGTAATTTTGAATTATGCAGTAGTGCATGTAGTGTATTTATGTATTGTTGAATTATGGAGTAGTGCATTTGGTGTATGTGTGTAGTTTTGAATTATGGAGTTGTGCATGCAGTGTATGTGTGCAGTGTTGAATTATGGAGTAGTGCATGTAGTGTATGTATGTAGTGTTGAATTATTGAGTAGTGCATGTAGTGTATGTGTGTAGTGTTGAATTATGGAGTAGTGCATGTAGTGTATGTATGTGGTGTTTAATTATGGAGTAGTACATGTAATGTATGTATTTAATGTTGAATTATAGAGTAGTGCATGCAGTGTATGTATGTAGTGTTGAATTATGGCATAGTGCATGTAGTGTATGTGTGTAGTGTGAAATTATGGAGTACTGCATGTAGTGTATATGTATAGTGTTGAATTATTGAGTAGTGCATGTAGTGTATGTGTGTAGTGTTGAATTATGGAGTAGTACATGTAGTGTATGTGTGTAGTGTTGAATTATGGAGTAGTACATGTAGTGTATGTGTGTAGTGTTGAATTATGGAGTAGTGCATGTAGTGTATGTGTGTGTTGTTGAATTATGGAGTAGTGCATGTAGTTTATGTATGTAGTGTTGAATTATGGAGTAGTGCATGTAGTTTATGTATGTAGTGTTGAATTATGGAGTAGTGCATGTAGTGTATGTATGTAGTGTTGAATTATGGCATAGTGCATGTAGTGTATGTATGTAGTGTTGAATTATGGCGTAGTGCATGTAATGTATGTATGTAGTGTTGAATTATGGCATAGTGCATGTAGTGTATGTATATAGCGTTGAATTATGGCGTAGTGCATGTAGTTTATGTATGTAGTGTTGAATTATGGAGTAGTGCATGTAGTGTATGTGTGTAGTGTTGAATTATAGGGTAGTGCATGTAGTGTATGTATGTAATGTTGACTTATGGAGTAGTGGATGTAGTGTATGTATGTAGTGTTGAATTATGGCGTAGTGCATGTAGTGTATGTGTGTAATGTTGAATTATGGAGTAGCGTATGTAGTGTATGTATGTAGTTTTGATGAGTGATGAAGGGATGAAAATGTTAGTATCGTGCAGTTTTGGTACATGAGGGCTGGAGGTAGGATGGTTTGGAAGTGATGCATATATGAGCGATGCTGTGAAAAAAGGGGGAGGGCAAGCTGTGGGGAAAATAAATAAAATAACTACATGGAATGTAGGGGGTATTTAACTCAACAGGATTTAAGTTGATTGAAAGCTAGGAAAGAAAATGGCAACTGCTGCTTTATTGGAAGTAGTCAAAGAGAAAAGAGATGTTGAAACTGAAGGGGAAGTTTGGAGGTTAAAGGAGTATGTAGCTGAAAAGGGCAGATAAAGCATGATTACCAACAACAGAATAAAGCTATATGGCACAAATACATTTGTTAAGGAAAGCAACCATGGCAGATGATACATAGTGGGCTACACACACACATATATATATATATATATATATATATATATATATATATATATATATATATATATATATATGACTTGGATGAAAAGCAACTTCATGAAAGGGTTGTTTTAATATTTGTGAAGTGGAAGAAAAATATGATATCAGTGTGATATGGAGGACTTTAACATAACACCACACCCTGAAATGGGTAGGAAATATAGAGTAAAAGCAATCAGTACATGGGTACTGGAAGACTTAGAAATGATGGAAAGACTGGGAGGGTATGTGGAAACATAATAATTAAACATGACCAAAATATGCAGTTCACTTTTTCAAGACAGAAATAAGCAATGGAGTATAAGAATTGATAGGTCTGTACAATACTGGAATGAAATGGAAATAACTGAAATAAGCTGGACTGAGGCTGGAGTAAATGTCTTTATCTGTTAAATATCCAGAACAGTTCAAAACAGGTGCCAGTCTACCCTTTATGTGCCAAGTCTTCTTTTACCTTTCAGAATAAAGTCTGCATACAGTATAGTTTGGTTAAGAATGCTTTGTTATGTACAGTGAAGATAGATGTCAAGAATATCTGAATCAAATCTTAATGTCCATAGTTTCTGCATTCATTATCCTGTTCATAGATTCTGTACTCAGAATGCACTGTCCAATAATGTCCATATCTTCTGCACTGATATTCCTTACCTCCTGAATATTATAATTAATATTCTGGAATGCTGGGTATTTGACTTTACTTCTGTACTCACTCTCGAGTGTCTGTAACAAATGTCTGAGGACTGCACTGCAAAGACTTTCTGCATATCAGTCCAAATGAACTGTGTCTGAAGATTTGTTTGGACTCATTGTACTGCACATTCTGCTGTTCTTTTCAGTATTCTTGACTGAAGGTTATATTCACTGATTGAAAGTGTATTCCAGGCTGTCTTTTAACCAACTTAAAACATGACCTAGCAGACCCAATTGGGTTCCTGTTTAACAACAGCCTGTGAACTGACTATGTTCCAACAGAATGGAGGACAGCAAAAGTAATCCCTCTCTGAATTTATTTGTCTGAAGTCTAGGCAAACTTTGACAGCCTATGACTGACCAAGTTCGCTGATAATTGCAAATTGGGAGCAATCACTGAGTCCCCCAATGTTAATATACTGCAAACAGGGTTAATGCAAATGATTGCTGCCAAGGACACAGATTAAAGCTAAATGCAAAAAAATGCATTATTATTCCCTTTGGGAAAGCTGACATCCCTGCTAATTACATTATAGAAAGCACCCCCCTAAGTGTAGTCCCAGTGGTATGTGATCTGGGTGCTCAGGTTGATAGCAATCCAAACTTTGACCACCACATATCCACGGTAGTAAGAAAATCCTTCTATGTGGTAGATCTTATAAGTAAATGTACTGCATCTAGATATGTGTCCCAGAGACTGCCCTTGCTATGGAATAGGCTTCCCATCCCTATGAAGCTGAGTTCATCTATTACCCAATTTAAGCACAGCCTAGACCAGTGGATGAGGACTAGGAAATTTACACTGGTCCTGGCACTCATGTCCCTTATGGACAGATGCAGCTTATAAATGCCTGGCCGTCAATGTCCTGTTTGGGTACAAGACATCATTATTCTTTCCAGAAAACTTGGCTAGGCTTAGAAAGCCCCCCCCCCCCGGGGGTCATTAGCCTATTAACAATCTCTAAGTCTATGAATCATATCCTTGTTCTGCCTGCCTCTGGGTTATTTGTACACAAAATATAAGGAATAAAAACTACCTTGAGAAGATAAGGATAGGCTTCTCAAGATCCTCATAGATCAGCAGCTTGTACATACCTACAAGCCTATGAATCTGCACGGTTTCAAATATTTTTCCAAACACCTTTACTGAGTTATCACTTGTGACATGGGCAAACTTACACTTACATACCAGTAATCAAACCAGATTAACAAGTTCACATTTGCAAACATTGTACATTCCATGTATTGTTATATATCCTACAAACAAAGCAACATCACATACACTGTTCACTCCTTGCCTCCTCTTAACCCTTGACCCCTCGTCCAAAATACATAAAAATAAAGAGAATGGTAGGTGTGAAGCATGTGCAGTTGAGACTGAGTGATCTTCTGACAAAACATCTGCTTGACAGCTATAAGCCTAAGAAAAACTGCTGTCAAAGTCTGTTCTCACACTGGGCATCAAAAGTCTGGAATACAATCCCCATGCCAGTCAGAAATACATAGCATTTATTCATTTATTCATTTACGCTGTGACCAAATTAATTCGTTTCTGACTCCTGAATTTGCACATGCTGCTCTCCTGGCTAATAATTTCCGCTCCTTCTCCTGTAATACCCATATAATCCCGTTTCTCCTTTTCCTTGTTTTTATTTTTTCTTACTCTTATCTCACTTAATGTTGTTTTTACTCACTAATTCTCCTGCCTCCCACATCTGCAACATGTATTACCTCCTAACAAATACTTTTTATCACTCTCCCCACTCTTTCTCCTCATCCACTTTTTGAAGTTTTCCACGCTGACATTTGCTTTATGAATAATAAATAAACCTTCACACGTATAACATGTCAGCAGTTTTCAGTGCAACGTGATATTGCAGTTATCTTGTTCTAATGATGGTATATGTGTATTAATATTTGAATTAATCTGTGTATTTACAGTCTATTGTAATATGATGTCAGTTTTCACCTATTTATTTGCATTTTCTGCTCTTTTTTTGTGGAGCTTTTCTCCCCAGGCCTCTGCTGAAAACAGATAAAAATATCCAGTCGGAGTTTCTTAGTAAAGAAATGTACATAAATAAATAAATAAATAATACTTGGAAGGAAATGGTATTGAAGACTTACGAAAATCTATTTAAGACTGTTAAAATGTTACAAAAATGGATGACATTGTTGTATATGCTTTCAAGAAAATTCATGTGATGATCGTACTATGAAATATCTATTCTGGGTGAGATAGGAGGGAATTCTGTGTA
The DNA here is from genome assembly GCF_019279795.1 of Protopterus annectens. NCBI lineage: Eukaryota > Metazoa > Chordata > Ceratodontiformes > Protopteridae > Protopterus > Protopterus annectens. Next base: position 681,126,885 of record NC_056736.1, on the reverse strand, counting down.
TCTGAGTTGGTAGTGATTTGGTATTCTAGTGAACTGCATGTATTGTGATTACAAAATAGATTGCGGTTAAAAATTGAACATTAGAGGGTACAGCTGCAGATGAAAAACAGTATGTGTGATGTCACTCATGACATCAGCTGCTCTGTCCAGTTAGGGCATCCCAGGAAATTGAGCACTTATGTGACAGTGGCAGAGGATTATCTCTGCATTTCCCCATCCACTTATGAACCTGTCTATAGCCGGGGAGTAGTGATAGAGGCAATAAAGTAGAGAACAATAGGAGTAGAGAGCAGTGGTTGGCCAGATGGAAGGTACACCATGGGTGGGAGGCAAAAATAATAATAAAAAATGTTATATATTCAGGTATATACCACAGAGTGGCAATAGCAGTCAGACTGAAAAGTTACACATGGAATTTATAGCATTTGTATGGACAGGGCAAAATAGGAGAAGAAGAAAAGGTGAACTACCAGAACCAGCATTATTAAAGAACAGGAGTGTCTTATCTGGAGTTATGTTATAAAGCACAATTAAGCTTTATAATTAAGATGGAAAGGGAAGGGAAAATAAACAGATGCATGAAATAATGAATAAAGACAAATGGTGAGGAAAATTAAAAAAAATGACCAGGAAGGCAGAAAATAAATCAGGGGCACAGGGAAAAATTCTAGAGGCACCTTAAAAATAACATGGGATGAGAGAAGAGAAAAGGGAACATTTGTGGACGCATCTTCGATGAAATGAAGAAGTCTTGATTGAAATCAGCAGAGCCAGTGGGAGAAGTGGGAGACAGCAGCATCAGGATTAGAGTTTAATCCTATGCAGGCTAATGAAAGAAAGAAGAATCTATTGCAGAAAGGGATCAGGTCAGTATATAATTCAACCTAGATAATAAAGACTGGTGCATATAGAATTGCAGCTAAAAAGTAGAAGAAAGAAAGCAAAAAATGGGCATCCTGAAGGGGATCAGTAATGTATTATATCAAGGAAGAACTAGAGGGCACAAAGGAAAGGTTTACTTAGAAACATCTATACGTGAAATAAGAACCATAAGAAAATAGAGGAAACAGAGTTACTTAGAAACAAATAAAAACAATAAAGGGTGGAGACTAAACAGTAACAGCATGGAAGGAAGTATAGGAGTGGTGAAGATGGTTGAGGCATTTTGGACCAGCAATTGAAGGTGATGAATATATGGTCTCTTTCTTCACTTCAGTTATTGAGAGTATAAAGATACGAGGAAGCCATTTACTGCTGACAATCTCATGAATACATCAGGAAAATGTGAATGTTTTGTGAGTATGAGAAAGTAAAAAAAGTTGTAGAAGAGAGTTACAGGGCTTATATTACCAGGATACTGGGCTGCAGCTGCTCAATCTTTATTTGCTAAAAGTTTTTTAATGTGTTTATTTGTTTTGGTAATTTGTAAAAATAGATTTACTTCTTCAGTAATGAATCTCAGCTATCCTGCAGTTTATACTGTGCATGTGTGGAGTTCCAACTTGTTTTAACAAAAATTTGGCATGAAGCAGCCTAGACTATAGGCTTACTCTACTATAGACAGCAAGGCAATTACATCTTGTCACATCTCCTCCTGCCATTTTAGTGGAGTTAGAAAGAGTCCCACTATGTTCCTGGATAGGCTAGAAGATTTGTTTCATTGGACAACCATATCTGGTGACTGGTAGCACTTGAAACAGCTTGATTTAGGTTTAAACTTTGTAGTAAAAGCAAACTCAGTGTTGTCTCACTAGTGTGTACATGGAAATTAATTTACAAAAATGCTATGCATTAATATTGTTGTTCAGATTTAACACTGACACTGCCAGCTCAGACTATGTACATGCATATCTTTTTCTGTGTTTTTCGCTGCCCATATTCAGGACATAAAGTTTGAAATCTAAGATGGTTTGATTCAGTGGAATTTTTTTCATAGTAGTGGACTTTGCGGAGTGAAATGACACACTCAGTTTACAGCTTTACTTACTGATTTATTTGTGTGTCTGTGTCTGTGCATTTAGACTGTGTATGCAGTATAGCTGTGTATTCATGAGAACATGAAATAGTTGTGATGGATTAACTCAGATATCCAAAGCTACAAATTACTGAACTTTATAGTTTGGGGTTAGATTCCTGCAAGCTCTGTTGGGAAGCAGTGTCAGTCTGAACAAATCATTAAAATATCAGTGTCTCCTTGTTATCCCAGATAAAAGACATAACTACTTAGTGGCCATACCCGATCAATAAATGTCAGGCAGGTTCAGAGTACAATTAATGCAAGACAGGTAACAAATGATACTGGCTGGCTAGGATCTATGACTTACCTGGCAGGTAAGGAACATGGGAGACTGAATGTGCTGTAGTCATTTTTACCACAGCTGTCTAACTTGTCATCACTTACATTGTCTGTTCTGGGATTCTTGAAGCTTAGACATACATTGAAGGGTGAATATGGTCTGGATTCTCTATTTAGAAACTTCTCCCATTAGGTATAATACAGGATAAATGAATCTGCAGGAAAAGACACTAGCTCTATAGTGCACCCCTTTCTTACTATCATATACATTCTACAATAAAATACAATTATGATCTCTATTAAGAATTTTATATTATAATAATCAGAAGTATATAATGACAAGGCAAGTGAAATAACTTTCCTGTTGACTTGATTGTGATACAAGTCAATTTGCATTTGCAAATCTGTTGTTTGAGGGTATTTTCTAATACTAAATTCTTGCTAACCAAATCAGCCAGAATAAATAAAATTCCCCTTCTTTTAGAGCTTTAAATATCTTTCATTGGTTCCTTCATTTTTCCTGTTTATTTTATATTGTACAGAGCACCCATTACTGTTATTCTAAGACTCCTGGAAGCTGTACGCCTGTGTACAAGATAAAAAGCAAACCATCATTTTGACTCCATTTTGCTTCTAGTAAATAAGAAAGTTCAGTTATTCTACTGCACTTAAAGACACCTAGCTATTTAATTCAGTTTTGATTGTTTCTGTTGCTTTTCTGCATTTTTACTGTTTTTATCTGTTGGCTTTGAGCAACTTTATTCTCATTAGCAAGAAGATGATCTGTTGATTTTTCATTTTCACACCTCTAACCATCATTTTTGGTTTCATTAACACAGTCTTCTCCTACACCCACTGTCTGCTATAGGAGTTATACTTGGAGTTACTTCCTAAAGTCACGCTGTATTCTTCAGCATTTTCTCCTACCTTTGTCATTTTAGGTTCTCCGTGAAATTTGATTTTAGACCTTTCTTTTTATGAACTTTATTAATGCTTTCCTCTATGCTCCTTAGTCTGACAGTCTCACAACATATGCAGATGACTTGGCAATCTGCCACTCTTCCACTTTTTAGCCAAACTCTCCTTCTTCTTCTTCTTTTGGCTTTTTCCCGGTTAGGGGTCACCACAGCGGATCACCTGTCAGCTCATGATTGGAAGTGGAGTTTTTTTACGGTGCCAAGGTGCCAGCCCAGCACCCAACCTTCCACAGAAGGCACATACACACACTCACACCTAGAGCCAATTTGGAGTGTCCAATCCACCTACAGCCAAACTCTAAGATCTTTTATATTAGGTTCCAAAAAAACAAAAAAAGCAAAAGAAAACAAGCTGCTGTGAGAGTTCCATCCTCTCAGTGCTGGCTATAGAATGATATCAGATTTGATCACCTGACTCTGGTAGAATACTCATTCAGAGCTTTGCTAAGATCTGTTGCAGTATTTGAAAATTACTTCATTTATTTCAAAAACTTCTACTCTTCCTTTCCAGAATTATTTGTTTAAACATATACATTTAATCAGTAATAATAACACCGTTGATATATTTTTAACACAAACATCTGTACAAGTCAGTGTGATAGTCAAATGACACAAATTATTTACAAAACTCCAGCTAGCTATGTTGGCATATGTTACACATGCACTGCCCTATTATCCCTGGCACAAATGTCAATTCTTCACATCATCACAGTGGCTTATAAGAATGGGTGTTGTGCTGTTCCCACTGTCCAAATAGGGGAGTGTCAGTGTACAATGGCCTATAGGTACTAATTTCTTCATCAAATGCACCTACAGTCTTGTCTTTTAGTGTGTGTGTGTGTGTGTGTGTGTGTGTGTGTGTGTGCGTGTGTGTGTGTGTGTGTGCGTGTGTGTGTGTGTGTGTGTGTGTGTGTGTGTGTGTGTGTGTGTGTGTATGTATGTGCACCAAAACCAATATTTTGGTCTAACATTGGAATATCGACTGTTTGTAATGCTGGCTCAAGCGATCAAATAGTCATATGATCGCTGAGTGCCAGCATTATTTACTGGGAGGACATAATATAGAACACATTGGGAAAGTGCCCTTTCCCTACATTTGTGCAATCTCAGAGATGGTATATATAAACAGTAGGAGGCATGGGGGGCTCAGTCCCCCCAACATACACATGGGGATGCAGGGGGCTTCCCCTTCAAAAAAATCTATTTTTTTTAATTTCTCTTTTCATTTTTTTGACATTTGATCTTATATTCAGTCATTTTATAGCAATCAATTTAGGCTCAATATTGTGAGTTTTTCACTACAGGTAGTACAACCATATAATTGTCATGAAAATAGGTACTTATAGCTAAAATATGAACATCTAATTATCATAAACTTTGATTCCAAATACCACATACATCATCCTGATTCAAGTAGGAATGTGGGATACTACTCAGAAACATGCTTAAAACCACAATGACAAAAATTATTAAAAACATAAGCACATTATCAATAGACAGTGTAAAATCAAAAGGATTTAATGAACTGTGTAGTAAAATTCTATCACACAAAGTCATTTATTTCTACTTCTGAAAAAGGGGGCTGTAAGCTGTGTGCCCTCTTTCTTTAAATTGTTGGTGACAGTAGTATATTGGTCATATAGTGTGTTTTTATGTACCTAACTGCTTCAAAAATCACATACACTCTGAGGCAGATTCAGAAAATTGTATGAAGAGATAAATCAAGCCTAAAATAGAGACATACCTCCAAAACAGGTACATCATGTACAGAGTTAAAGTCCAGGTCTGAAAATTGAAACATTCCTACAAAAACAGGGACAGCTGAGAAGTCTGGTTACTACCAAAATGAAAGAGTTCTCCTGTATATGTTCCTGTCACTCTCCAATGACATGATACTGCCCTATACATGCTCTGTCGCTGATACTTGCCTAAAACCAGAGAAAAAAGATTCAGAGTAAATTACACAGTGCTATAACATCTTCTGAGGTGAAATAACTCACAAAGATGAAGATCATCTTATTTTTATAGCCAAGGATGCCTTAATCTGCTAACCTCTTAATCAGCAACCCCCTTTATTTGCCTCAGCAGCTACACTTTGCATCTTCATTAGAATCAGTCCAGTGAAAGAAATTGTTGTAGACGCTCTCCATATACCTTAATGTGTCAAAAGGCATCGCAGAATAATAACTATAATAAATTCATACTAAGGTAACTTCTAGCCTGGAACTTGGTTTATGATGACAACACATACTATCAAATACAGCTATTTGGTTTCAATCAACTAGAGCTTACCTACTTCACTGCTGAGTCTTCTGATTGTTTTCTGTGTTGAACAGACTTTTTACTGCAAACTGAAACCTGGTTCTACCCGCTCAGGCTCACTCTGTTCCCCTACCCTAAACCCATTCCCAACCACCCCCACATCACCTAATCTTATACTCTGTCCATCAAAACCACACCGCCTACCATACACCTTTTCCTTCACAAGCCCTGCTATTAGGGTCCTCTTACACTCTAGCATGTGACTCCTCCCACCTTAACTACCACACCATTACTGTGTACTTTCTACTTACTTTACCAAAACAACATTCTTAATCACTCCCCACCCTGATACACATTACTCTACTATCTAATACCTCCTAGCACAATACTGAAATTATGTTTCATGTTTTCCTCAGTACAACTCTCCTCCTATTTCTGACCAGTTCTACCTCTTACCATGTTACATTACCTTTCAAAACTCCTACGCCCACTCTTTCCTTCCAACTATCTCATCACTCAGTTGAATACTTCCTCCCTATTACCCCCTCTCTTTTCTCCCTCAATGGCACTCTCCTATTTAAAAAGAAACTTCTTACTTTACCCACTTCCTCACCCAAATTAAAGTCAAAATATCTCTGTTTTAACAAATTCCATTCATGTCTTAAACAACCTATATTAAACTCACTACTATCAGGAGATGAACACCCAAATATTGGACCAGTCATCAACCCCTCTCTCCCTACTCAAGTCACAACCACCTCCTCTCCTATCCCCCCTTTTAAAGACATCCTTCTCTGCACATGCCAAAAAACTAACTTTCCTTTCTGTCAACAAAGTATTGTTAACAAAGTCACTGAATTACATGCCTGGGTGTCTCATCACTCCCCTGACATTCTCTCTATCTCTGAGACGGAGTTAAAACCCCACATATCAAACAATGAAAGCTTGCCCCTAGGCTATAATATATTTTGCCAAAATAGGCTTAACCTAAAAAAGGGGGGTAGCACTACTGTACTGTAACCACCTCACCCTCCATCCTGTATCTATTACCCCAGAAGAATTCCTCATATTAGACTGCAAACTTAACAATCATAAAAAGATAGCCATTGCTACTATCTACATACACTCTGGAAATAACACCCTTATCCTTGAACATTTCCTCTCCTGGATCTCATCTACTATTTCCTATGAAACTAACATACTAGGTGATGTAAACTTCAACTGAAATTCTCTCTTCTCTGACTCTCCCAATGCCAGTATCAATCTCTATGGCTTCTCTTAACTTATCACTAACCCCACCCACTTGAATACGTGCTCTAACACTAGCTCTACACTCAGTTGGATCCTCACAACTCACCCTCACCAGTACCGAAACCCCTCAACATTACCTGATTCCCTCAGTGATCACCTCACCACCTCTACCCATCAACTCTCCCCTCTAGGGTCCAAAACCCATCACTTCAAAGGCTGCCGCATACTATCTCACTTCAATCCTGACACATTTAATCAAATACTGTCCTCTATTAACTGGTCCTTCCTCCTTAATCTACCTCTTGAAGAAGCCATTCAACAATTCAATAACATCTTCCTTAACACTGTAAACTGCCTAGTTCCAGTCAGAAAGATCAGGATTAAAGATAACTAGATACCATGGTTAACACAAGACACTCGCTCCCTTATGAAAAAGTGAAATTTTCCTTGGTAAAACTATAATAAACACAAATCTCCCTCCAATTTCTAATATTACAGAGAACTACACAACCTAAAAAGAAAACATGTCAACCTACAAGAAAATAATTTTTATCTTAGCCCACAACTAAGTACCCACTCCAACCTAAAAAAATTCTGGCATGGTGTCAAGAAATTCTTTCACCCTGGTAACCTCCCGCGGTGGTGCAGTGGTAGTGTTGTTGCCTCACAGCAAGAGGATCTCCTGTTCAATTCTCGGCTGGAGTGCCTTCTGTGTGGAGTCTGCATGTCCTCCCCGTGGTCGAGTGGCATTCGAAAGACATGCGTAGAATGGGCGTGCCTTCATTGAAGGTTGGGCATTGAGCTGGCACCTCGGCACTGTAAAAATCTACTGCCAATCATTCGTGGACTGGAGTTTCGCTGTGGTGACCCCTAACTGGGAAAAGCCAAAAGAAGAACCCTGGTAACCTCCATGCACCGAACCCTTCCCCTACCCCCTCTTCCATCACTTCCACCAACTCTACCTCCTTAATGCTCAAACCCATCTCAGCCTCCTATATCAGAACACTGCTTAATAAACTCAAACCATATTCCCCTTCTGATGATAACTTACCCCCCACCTTAAATTTGCAGAAAAATCCATTGCCTATCCCATCTCAATACTCATCAACTGATCTATCCAAGGAAACATAGTCCCTGAAATCTGGAAGAAATCCTATGTTATTCCCCTGCATAAAGAAGGCAACTCTGCTGACCCCTCTAATTTCAGACCTATTGTTATCCTGTTCCCCCTTTCAAAAATTCTTGAAAAATGTATTTATAAATGGGTCTATATCAGAATCTCGAAGTCTGCCAATATCAAATACAATATTGTCAACACGAGATTACTGAAAGCGCACAACATTGGATGTTTAACTGGAAATCTCCGTAAGGGAAGACTTCCATTTACTTCAATGTTGTGCAATCTCGGAGTTGGTATATTTAAGTAGCGGGTGGTGTGGGGGGGGTGCAGGGGGGCCTGCCCCCTGCATAAATGCTTTAGTTTATTTTTTTTTGTTTTAGTAATTCTTTTATTACGGTTCGATGATTTAATACTTTGATGCATAAAGTTTGATCTTTATGCATTCGAAGTATTAAACCTTTGAGGTTATAATATAGACCCTTTATAAACAGCTTCTTGCTCGGCTACTTCAAGAAAATCTCCTTACCTCTATACAACATGTTTTTTGTCCCAACCACAGTACTGCCACAACTCCTATATCCTTTATACGTAGTATCACTACATCTCATGACCACAATAAACTAGTCTTATGTCTTTTTCTTGATCTCTCTAAAGTCTTTGACACTGTCTCTCATAACCTACTTCTGGCCAGGCTAACTAATCCTAATCTCTCCAACTCTACTCTCTGCTGGTTCTCAGGCTATCTTTACAACAGATCTCAGGCTGTGAAATTGAAGTCTGCATCCTCCCCTTTCCTTCCATTCTCTACCAGAGTTCCCTAAGGCTCTATCCATGGTCCCCTTCTATTCAACATATTTACTAATAATCTCCACCAAGCTTGCCCTAACTCCTCTCTAATACAATACACTGATGACTGCACTATAATTTCTACCTCTGACTCTCTGCCTCACCTTCTCATCATTACACAATAATCTTTACACTCAGTTGAAAATTGGCTAAATTGCAACCAACTCCTTCTTAAGCCAAAACAAACTAAACTGCTCCTCTTCCTCCCCATATCCCTCCAACACCTCAAATTCTCCTTCACTGTTACCTCACTAAACAATACAACTATCAAGGTCAAACTGCACACCAAGCTCTTAGGGGTCATAATCGATGATCAACTTAAATTTGATCTTCATATACAAAACTCAATAAAAAAGACCCTCCAAAAACTTGGTCTACTCTATAGAAATAAAAAACTGCTTACAAATGAAGCTAAACTCTTTCTGGCACAAGCCTGCCTTCTACCAACCCTTCTATGTGCAGCACCTATTCTCACTAACCTCCAAACAAATCTTTTAGCTATGCTTGAACTGGCATATAATAAAATTGCTAGATTTATTGCCAACCAACCTTATCATTCTCACCACTGCTCATCTCTTAAAACCCTTCAATGGCTTGAATTTCCCAACCAACTCCTCTTGCCTCAACTTCACCTCACCCACTCCATTTTAAACCAACCCAACTCCTGTCCTGCTCTCTCCAACCTCATTTCACCATAAATTCCTAACTACACACTCTACAGTTCAGACCAACATCTCCTTCAAATTTATAAACCAAACAAAACCATTGGCAAACTTCTCTATAACCACTCTGTCGCTAATGCCTGGAATAAACTACCACAACACATAAGATTAATTACTAACACTAACTGCTTCAAAAAACTCTGAAAGACTATCTATTTAAATCTTGGACTTGTTCTTCTGCTGACCCTACTTAACCATCCTCCCCTTCTAGCATTACTCCCACCTCTACTTTCCCTCACCTCTTCTTTTTACCTACCCCCTTTTTCTCATCACATTCTGTTTCCATAAGATTGGACATGAAGTTCATGACATTTTTTACACAATCTTCTCTAAAATGTAAAATGGGTATACCTTACATCTGTAGATTCAACAGCTGTATGTGTAAGGAATACATAGTTTAAACTTTTATAGCTTTTTTATGTACACTTTCTTTATCTTGTGTTTATTGTATATGATTACAATGTTACTGCATCTAGACAAATTGTGTAAGTAACTGTACCTTATGTACCTCTCTGGAGCTTTATTCTCCAGATCTCTGCTGAAAATGAGCTTTCTGCCCAGCCAGACTAGCCTGGTCAACAAATGTCAAACAAATAATAAATAAATAATTGAGTGAATTAGTGCTAGTATTTGACAATAATGACTTCCCGCTACTATCCAAGACAACCTACTAAAATGTTAAACACTTGTTGACAATGCCACCCCTCCCCAACTACCCATACACCATTAAAGAACTTAAAGCCTTGGCATTGTTCCCAGAGGATTCCCTCTCCAAATTCTTTTAATTTTATTATTGATGCAGTCACTTATCCTTTCTGTATATCAACATGAGAAGTCCTCTGCTATAATTCCACTTCAAAAAAGGATCGGGAGGTTGGCATAATGGTTAGGGTGCTTACCTTACAAGCGCAAGGTGCAGGGTTTGACTCTCACATGGAGTAATTGGCTAGGTTTAAAATGGCCCACAAGGGCAGTTAGCCTAGTACTAATCTATGAAACACCTTTTACTAAATAATCCAAATATATACAGGCTGTAATTGTACCTCTCTTTAAGGTCTTAGAAAAATAAGTCCACCCTCATCTCTCACAGTTCCTCAACAACTGCAAGTTAGTAAGTAGAACACAGCATGGATTTAGGCCAGGCCATGGTTTAGTGGCCACCTCAATGACCATCATGAAGCACCACAAAAAAAGCAGATAAATGAATAAACACCTCACTAAGAAGATCTTAGGTGTTAGACACATGCCCTATACGGATAGACTCAAAAAAATCCAGCTATACTCTGTCTCTTATCGCCTACTTAGAGACGATCTCTGCTTGACCTACAAAACCATGTCTGATCCAGAGCTGCTAGATATGCTACACCTAAAGAAATCACAATCCCTCTGTGCCACATGCTCCAGGGACCTTAACCTCATTACCACAATAAACAGAAATTACTGGAGGGATAGGTTCCTAACCTAGAGACTTCCCATACTCTGGAACAAATTTCCCATTCACATCAAGCAGAGCACTTCACTGGCTCTCTTTAAAAGAAATCTTGACAAGTGTTGGACCAAAGGAAGTTCACCCCAGGGATCACTTCAGTGGCCTTGCTTGATAGAGGCACTGGGAACTAACTTTGGGCGGAATGATGCCAGAGAATCTTCTTGGGCTAGGGTTATATAGGATCCAGGGCCGTTAGCCTAGTACGCACTTATGAACCTATGAACCTAAAATGAAGCAGATGTTAAAGGACAATGAATGTTACAGATATGTGTGTGGGATGGATGTAAAGTTGGCCTACCAGGCTATTGATTTGCACTTACTGCAGTTACTTGTATATTATCGGCTATACCTCTCAACTGTATAGATTGTCATTGACTGTCCAGATTTTTGCCTCATATTTTTGGTCCATTTTTCACAAAATTGTGGTTTTCTAACAAATCATTGGCAAATCATTGAAAATTGAAGTCAGAAAATAATGACAGGCATTTGAGTTTCAGACATCATACCCTTCAGAAAATTCATGCTAATGCAAAATCGGTTATTCTATCAACTTTCTAAGTTTGTAAGAGCAATATTTAAAACATTGTTCCTATTTTTGTACTTTTGTCCCTCCGTTACTTATGGCTTTGCCCAGATTTCTTGCTCTAAGAGGTTGAGAAGCATGCTACCAGCATTAACCAGGATTTATATAACTTTTTCAGGTTGAAGGTCCTAGGCCTGGTTAAGGTTTTGGCATTCTCAAAGTACACAGCAACGTCCAGGACCCTAATTTCTGGCTTACTGTAGTAGAGGTGGTTAGATAGCTGCCCTTTTTTGATGAACTTAGAAAGGTATAGCATAGCAACATTTTTTGGAACAATTGATATGCTGGTTCTTTTTTTCTTTAATACTTCAAGTACTTCAGAAGCTGACAAGTTGCTTGAGTAGTTTACCTGTTTTTCAGACCCTGACACTGGTACTATTTATGTAATGAAGTTACTTTTTACTTTGAGAATCTTTTTACTTAGGATTACAAACTCAATGAATGAAGTCACATAAATAAGCATTAAAATGCTGACATAAAATGTATATAAAAGACTAATATAAAAGATAATCAACTATAATAAAACATTTTGAAAAAGAGAAAAAATATATATACAATTGTGCTCAACAAGTCTCTTCACTATTATATATTAATTTAAACTTCTTATGTATGAAAGGTTATGAGGCAAAGTTAATAATTATTTTTTCATTTATCTGGTAGTTACTTTTAACTATTAGTTTCTTTGTTTTTCATAAATGGTTACCAATAGTGAAAAGGAGCCACTATGGAGGCAAATATGGCACCAGCTATTCCCATCCTGGTTCTGAAAGAGTGAGAGAGTAAAGATTTGTTTTGAAGAGTTACTGTTTAAACATTTGACCTTTTACAAGCATTTCATTGATTGGCCACCTAAATCCTACTTGACCTTTTACAAGCATTTCATTGATTGGCCACCTAAATCCTACTTGACCTTTTACAAGCATTTCATTGATTGGCCACCTAAATCCTACTTCATCTTTTCTTTATTTTATTGGGAAGCAGGTCCATGAAAAGAAAAAAAATGTGGTAGCCATTGCTACTAAATGGCCTTCAAGTTATAGTATAAACACACCTTTTTCAAATGTGTATTCATATAGAAAAGTGATTGTGCATATTATGTTAAGAAAAGTGCTGTAAAGGGTCCTGGTTGTTATTTTCAGATATGATTTTTCTGGAAGAGATTGATAAACTAGATGAAATGTTTTTACAATGCAGCTATAATGAGGCACTAGTTAAGAACATTTTTAGTACATTTGTTCATAGGTTCATAGGTTCATAGGCTGGTACTAGGCTATCGGCCCTAGGGCCTATGCAAGCCTAGCCATACCAGTTCCCTGGATATTTCTTCCCACAATGTTTACTTCTCTGGACCCCTGTCTAGCAGGGTGACTGGCATGATCCCCGGGGTGAATTTCCTATCTCCTATCCAATCATCAAGGTTCCTTTTGAAGAGAGCCAATGAGGCGCTCTGCTTGACATGTATGGGCAGTCTATTCCAAAGTATAGGGAGTCTCTGGGTCAGGAACCTATCCCTCCAGCATGTTTTGTTCATTGTGATGACAAGGTTTAGATCCCTGGAGTGTGTGGCTCTGAGGGATTGGGATTTCTTTAAGTGGAGCATGTCCAACAGCTCAGGGTTTGACATGGCCTTGTATGTTAAGCAGAGATCACCTCTGAGTAGACAATATGCCACAGAGTATAGCTGGAGTTCTTTTAGACAGTCAACATATGGCATCTGCTTTAGGCCTGTGATTCTTTTAGTGAGGTTTTTATGTAGCCTTTCCAGCTGTTGCAGATGTCTTGTGAGGTACATACCAAATGGGGCATTATACTCTATAATGGGTCTAATGAGGGATGAGTACAGTGGGACAATGACCTCCTTTTTTCTGGATGAAAAGCCCTTAGTGATGAGGTGTGCCACATAGAAGGATTTCCTGACTGTTGTGGTGATGTGGTTATCGAAAGTGAGACCACTGTCCACCTATGTCCCTAAGTCTCTCATCACACTTTTGGTGTTTAGTGTCCTGCCACCTATGTGGTAATTCATGGGTACATGCTTTTTTTCCAAAGGGGATAACTATACTTTTTTTGGCATTAAGCTTGAGCCCATGGCTCTGGCACCAGGCATCTGTTTCGGTAAGGCCCTTTTGTAGAATATCCACATAATTTTGGGATTCAATAATGACTTCCAGTTTGTAGTCATCTGCAAACTTTGTTAGCCAGAGTCCCTTAGTGTTGGCCTGTACTTCAGAGAAGTAGATGCCAAACAAGAGTGGTCCCAGGACTGAATCCTGAGGTACTCCACTTGTCACTTGTCTGGAGCTGGATTTGGAGTCGGCTACTTTTACAGTCTGGGTTCTGTCAGTAAGCCAGTTGGCAACCCATCGAGTGATGTAGGGATTTATGCCCAGCTTAGTAAGTTTATCTATGATTCCAGAGTGAGGGATGGTGTTGAAGGCCTTGGCGAGGTCCAGATAGGCTGTGTGGACCACCTTACCCTCGTCCACAGCTCTGGAGACTGATTCGAAGAAGTCAATCAGATTTAGGAGACAAGATCAGCCCTTCATAAACCCAAACTGGGAGGGGTCCAGTGTTTGAAGGCTGCCAGTGCCTTTATTTATAAGTTCCATGATAATGTGTTCCATGCCCTTGCAGATCAGGCTTGTCAGACTGATGGGACAGTAGTTCTCGGGATCCAAGGTCAGGCTTGTCAGACTGATGGGACAGTAGTTCCCGGGATCCAAGGTGGATCCTCCCTTGTGGAGTGGGATAACTGTAGCTGTGCGCCACTCAGTGGGCACAAAGCCTGAGGTGAGGCTATGATTAAACCTGACACTTAGGTGAGGTGCCAGTTCATTTTGTAGTTCATGTAGTACACAGCCTGGGATGTCATCTGGTCCCATGGATGCTATATTCTTAGCTTTGGAGAGTGCGGTTTCTACCTGTGTGGCCGTGATTATCGGAATTTGGCAATCTTTTGGTATTGAGATGGGCCCTTTAGGGGGTGAGAGGGGGGTGAAGTTGGCACTAAATCGATCTGCCAGGATATTGGCAATATCCTTGGGATCAGTATATTTAATGCCATTCTGTTGTAGCTCAGAGCAGATCTGAGCATTGCCATTTAGATTCTTGACATAACTATAGAATGCGTTGTGGTTGTCTTTGGAATCTTTGGCAATTTTATTTTCGTAACTAGCTTTTGAGGGTTTTATGAGGGATCTCAGCTTCTTACTGAGGCTGGTGAGGGAGTTTTTTGCAGTTTTTTTGTACTTTTTGTAAAAACAGGATCATAGTCTGTTAGTTCTAAGGACAAGGGTTTTTATTAAAACTAAATCATTAATTTTGCATACCTACTAATTTTTAAATTGATTCAGGAGCAATTAAGCATATTATTGCAAATAACAGGTATTCCGAGCTATGAAAATCTGCAACAGGCTACAGGTAAAGGTTTTTATAGATGAGAGAAATGTTAATCTAAAACTTTTGTTGGAAGATAAAACTATCACTGCTGGAGAAATGAGTAGCAGTGACTTAAAGGGAACATTTTCACATACATTTGGCAAAACATTGTAAGATGGTGTTCTCACTATCTTACCTTCTAAATCCAAGCAGCTAGAATGCTAGATGGTCAAACCAAAACTCCCCATCCCAAATGGCACAAATTCAACCTCTAAGACATCCTCTTTTGTATTTGTAAATAACAGAGTTGAGACTTGAAATTCTACCACTATCATTGTCATTTAATACACACTTGACACTGTGCTTTACATAATGGGCAGAATGTACTAGGATACCCTAATGGACAATGAAGCTCTCCAACAACGTATTAATGTAAAGGTATTGCCCAGTTAAAAAAACAGTTGATCGTTTCACAGCAGCATATTAAGTAAATGTTAAGCACAGATTGAAAAAGGCCACCATTTTTTTCATTCTCAATAAACATAGCTTTGCAAATTAGTGAATTTAAAATAAAATAGATAAATAAAAAAGAAAATAAACTCAAACAGCAGAAGTAACTGCAGCAACAATTGTAAAGACTTTGCCATTTTACTTTTGCCCTTGCTAAATACTGTTGAACGTGCAAAAATGAACAAATTATTGCAATCATGTATGCATGTGTTTGTGAGTCTGTGTGTGTGTGTGTGTGGGTGTGTGTTTGTGTGTACATGTCTATGGGTGATGACTGTATGTGAGGCAGAGAAACAGAGAGAGAGAAAAACAGGACTACAGATAACTAGTAGTGTAGCTGGGGGTGAAGGGGGCAGCCACTTAGGTCACAAAAATGTTATGGGATAAGATGAGCCAATTTCACTCCCTCTTCAGAGCATACTAGCATTTATTTCTAAATAGCTGTGGTAAAAACTGATCATTATAGCACTCTGTAAGTGCATACCTCTCAACCTCTTAGTGCAAGAAATCTGGACAAAGTCTAAAATAATGGGGGGACAAAAGCCCCAAAAATAGACATATTTTAAACATTTGCTCTTATAAACTTAGAAAATTGTTAGAGTTACAGGGCTTGTGTTAAGATAAATTTTCTGAAGGATTTGAAGTCTGAAACTCAAATGTATGTTATTCAAATGTATGTCATTATTTAGTGACTTCAACCCTCAGATCATCCCAGTGATTTGGCAGAAAACCGCAAATTATATGAGCAACAGAACAAAAATATGAGGCAAAAATCTGGACATTCTGCAAAAACCTAGACAGTTGAGAAGTAGGTGTGTGATATGAACTGTAACAGTGGCTGGGCATTGGCATAATGGTTAAGGTTCGATAAATAATCCAAATAGAGCCAAGCAGCAGAGACAACCATGCAGCATCAAAGTCACCAGAGATTCAATTATTCAGTTATAAAAAAAGGAGAACTTTAATGTGTACCCTGGTAAGCATATGGCATTAGGGTCAGATCCTCCACGAATGCTCTTGCCAAGCATGTAATGGCAAAAGGGGAAGACCGTAATTTTAAATTCATGGTAATAGATATTATAATACCCCTTGCCAGGGAGGGAGATATCAGAAACTGTACTGAAGGGAGGGAAATGAAATGGATTTTAAGGTTTAGAGCAGACCAAGGGAGAGGATTAAATGAGAGAGCCTCCCTGAAACCTATCCTGAAGTCCAGGAGGTTACATGTTAGTTGAGTCTTCCGCCCCCTATACTCGCTTAGGTAATATGAAACTCTTGATATGTATGATAAATCTATGTTAGACAGGTCCATCAGTTTTAGTTTATTTATGTGAAATGTTATGAAATGTTTAAGTACTCATTCTTATGCACATAATTCTTTTACATATGCATACACCATATTATACATATATATTTTTTATGAAATCTTGTGGTTGAAAGTTCTTTATTTAATATATGTATTTTATTCTAATTGGTGTTTACATATTTATAGATATGTATTTTTTGTATGCATAGTATAGTTTTATTTTTAATAATGAATACAAGGTGTTTTATTGTAGCGTTGTTGCTTTAACTTCGTTGTTTTCAGTAATTGAATAATTTTCTGAAAGCTTTGAATGGCTGTTTTTGAATATATTAGAAAGAGCTGTTAGAGTACGTGGTTTCATTAATGGTCTGAAAAAGCTACACGTGAACGCGCTTACCAGTGTACACATTAAAGTTCTTTTTATAACTGAATAATCGAATCTCTGGTGTCATTCATGCTACATGGTTGTCTCTGCTGCTTGGCTCTATTTGGATTATTTATCGAACTCTTTACCTGCAGTGAGACATTTACCCTGAGGAGTGTTTTTTGCTTTATTATAATGGTTAAGGTGTTTACCTCACATACACAAAGTACAGTATTTTATTCTCACCTTTGGGGAAACTTTCTATGCTTAAAATGGCCTGCAAGAGCAGATAGCCTAGTACTTACCTATTTAAGCTACAATGCCTAGCACACATTCAGATCATGCTCTGAAAAGGAATTAAAAAAAAAAAAACAAAAGGAGGAGGTGTTTCAATTTAATTAAAAAACAATTATACCTCAAGAGTGGTCAAGCGGAATGACTTGCTTGAGATATTCCATGTCCAGCTGACCATAGGTAAAATCCCCAACCATATCATCCCTTGCTATAGGTCCCCAGCTTTGAACCATGAAAATCACTCCACATACCCAAAGTTATTAGAATCACTTACCATTCACCCAACACACTACTCATGGGAGATTTTAACTACTCCTCCATAAACTGGGAAACATATGCGACCACTAACATGCAGGCTCAGAGATTCCGGGACTTTGTCAATGCATAGAGTCTGGGACAGCTGATCGGCACTCTCATTAGGGTCTCAAATATCCTTGACATAATACTCACAAAAATGGAGAGTGTTGCAACCCTCCCCCTACCATGTGTAATGTCCTGATTGGTAAGATTGCATCATAAATCATTCTTCTTTGAAATAAATGTAATGGTAGAACCCTCATCAAACTCTAAAACCCTGAAGAATTTTTCCAAGGCAAATTACCTTCTATTAATTAATACTGAAGGTAAATTTAAAGGTCCCCCTAACTCTAAAAACATGGAGGCTTATGTAGAAGTATGTCCTGTACAAGCACCTAAACAACTGCTTAGAAATGGCAGTACCTGATTGAACTAAACCCAGGCCAGAAAAACAAGTCACCCTGGTGGACCCCTGGCTTAAATAGACTATATAACAGAAGGAAGAAATTCCTGTCTAGAAGTAAGAGACAGGATGCACAACCGAGAAAAAAAACCCCTCATTAGTCTCAAAAGACAAAAGGGAACATGTCAAGTCTTCCAAAGCTAAATATGAGACTAAAATAGCCTCCCAAGCAAAGGATAACCA
Organism: Protopterus annectens; assembly: GCF_019279795.1. Taxonomy (NCBI): domain Eukaryota; kingdom Metazoa; phylum Chordata; order Ceratodontiformes; family Protopteridae; genus Protopterus; species Protopterus annectens. The sequence goes on along the minus strand of NC_056736.1, from coordinate 681,108,544 downwards.
CAAAACATTTTTTGGTTATGTCCAAAATCTTAAGGGAATCACTCAACAATGTGTTGAGCTGGCTGTAGATGGCACTGCCTATACTTAGCCAGAAGAAACAGCAAACCTGCTTGCTGATAAATTCAACTCAAATTTCACCCCCTCGTCACCTCCAGTCACTCCCCATGAAATAACCCCTACCATCCCTTTGTCTGTTATCACAAAAGAACAGGTCGTCACTGCACTCTCTAAAGCTAGAAACACAGTATCAATGGGCCCTGCTGGAATTCCACATTGCCTATTAAATAGCTTGAAACATGAGCCAGCAGATCCACTCAGATCTCCATTTAACCACTGTCTACAGACAGGGTTTGCCCCACTAGAGAGGAGGACAGCAATGTCATCCCTCTGCACAAGGCAGATCATCAACAGACCCAGTAAACTACTGGCCCATAAATCTGACTAGCCTCATATGCAAGGCTATGGAAAGGATAATCATGGACCTGATTAACAGTGACATAGTAAATCTCTGGACTATAGACCAAACCAGTTCGGTTTCATCAAGTGCAAGTCCTGGCTGCTCAGTCTGGTGTTTTTTTTTCAGAAGATCACCAAGGCCATCGATGAAGGTAAGATAGTGCATACTGCCTATCTTGGCCTGGCCAAGGCATTTGACACAATGTCCCACTTGGGAATTTTAGATAAACCCACAAAATTGGGCATATACCTCAATGTCAGAAGATGGATGATAGGACACATATTATTAGAGTGGGGGAATCCACATTCAACAAGAGGCCAGTCACCAGTGGAGGACCATAGGAGTCAGTTCTGGGCCCATTCCTCTTTGGGACTTTTCAGATGTCAAGACAAATGTAGTTGGCCTTTGGCTGACCAAGTTTGTTGATAGCTGCAAGTTGGGGACAACCACCGACTCCCCAAACGATATTGATATCCTACAGAAAGGACTGATGCTGACTAATGATTTGTGTCAGATCAATGGCTTCAAACTAAATGCAAAGAAGTCCATAACAATACCCTTTGGGAAATCAAATACCCCTGTAAATTATAACATTGATAGCACCTCCTAAGAATGGACCAATTGGCGAGAGATATGGGTACTCAGAGGGATAGTAATCTGAAATTTGATCACCACATGTCCAGAATGGTGAGGAAATCTTTCTATGTGGCTCAGCTTATAAGTAAGGGCATGGCATCCAGATCTAAGAATGTCATAGTACCATTATACTTGGCCCTCATCAGACCAATAATCGAGTACAATGCACCCTTTGGCACGTACCATGACAGGCGCCTGCAACAGCTGGAGCATCATCAGATGCTTCTTACCAAAAAATAAATAAATAAATAAAGGTATAACCAACATGTCATATGTGGACTGATTAAAAGTCCTATTACTGTATTCAGTTTCCTACTGATTACTGAGGAGTGAACTATGCTTGACCTCAAAGGCAGTCTCTGAGCCAACTCTGAAAAAATGTTGCATATTCACAAAACTAACTGCCAAGGGTTACCCACTCCAAGGATCTAAACCTGATCCCTGACATGAATAGATCATGCTGGAGAGACAGAAACATGTCCCAGAGACTATACATTCTCTGGATAGCCTTCCTATTCACATGAAGTAAAGCCCTTCTCTGACCATTTTCAAGCATAATCTGGACCAATGGATGGGAAATCGCAAATTCACTCCTGGGGCTGTGCCCATGTCCCTACTTGCTGACCCTTGTTATCTTTCCTGTACGGACAGAAAATTGGGAAAAATGTGGGTAAAACTGTATAGTCTAGTAAGGGCTCTGGAGCTGTTAACCTAGTAGTCTCCTGTGAACCGATGAACCTATGAACTGATTTTTTTACAAATATAACAACCAGTTTGTTACAGTTTAAAAGAGGAAAACAGCTTTTTTTTCTTTAAGTCATGAGGAGATTTCTTTTTATTTCTTTTTCAGGGGAGCCAAATATGGAAATTGTACTAGGTAACTATTCTTCTGGAGAGCGCATACCTGTCATTCTCTTTGCTCAAGAATTCTGGAAAAATCAATAGTAATGGGGGGATGAGGGTGGGCAAAGATCTAAAATCAGGAGCAAATTTTAAATAAATCATTAATTCAGTTAATAAGTAAATAGTGCAAATGGTTATCCCTCAACATGCATTTTCTGAACAATAAGAGATATGAAGGTACAGTGTTTGGCTTTGTTGACTGGTTATAATTCTCAAAGATTTTTCCAGAAGATCAAATAATTTTTAAATGCCTTTATTAAAATATCATTTAAGATATAGGCACACATACATTAATAGAAAAGAAAACAACTATATCAACATTTTTCCATTTACACACATTATATTTTATGTGCTTTGCTTCTTTATAAAATCTGTCTTTCAATCTAACATCATATAAATCATTCAGTTTCTGCCTTCCAATAAGCCTCATTCCTCCTGAATATTATTCTGCATTTATTATTCCCATGAATTACATTTATTTCTTCCCTTTTCTAAAGATCCCTTGTCCAGTTCCTTTAGCTCTTTTACAATATTCAGTACTTTGAGTACAGTCAGTTTATGTTTTAATGTCCATATAATAGTAATTGCTTTTTGGCAACCAGCAGAAGTAAATTTAACAAAGCTTTATTATGTCTAGGCAAGCTCAAAAGAATCATTTTTTATTGTATCTATCCTTTTGTTAACCAAGTTAGTCTCACTGGACTAGTACTCTCTTCACAGAGGAGACCCAAGGTGGTATTTATACTACTACAGGACATTTTGCCAGGGCATCAGGGCACTTCCTCTACTCTTTTTGATAGGTGCTGTGGAATGTTTTATATCCACCTGTGCTACCACCAGCTCAAGCAGATGGTTATCATCTCATTGCAAGGATGACACATTCAGGAGTGCAGCCTCTCCCCCCTCCCCTTTTGCTGCACTGCAGTGTCAGTACTTGATCTACCTGGGGTGGTAGTAGAACCCACAGCCTTTTGCACCAAAAGGAAATCTGCTACTTGTTGCACCACTGACATTGAATACAGCCTGTTTCCCACAATACTTCTGATAGAGTACACTGTAGGGATTTGTTTTAATATGTCAATGTATTACACTCCTAGAAACACATGCTCCCAGTTGCCTTTTTTCTTTCCTGTCACTCCTCCACCATTTGCTATCTACCCTGAGGAAACATTCTTTGTAGTCTGCAAACACTTCTACACAAAAATCTAAACCTTCAGAATTTGTTGCATACTTGGGAGGTATACATATGTCCTCCTATTGTTCCCTTGTACATTGCTTTTCCAGTCTCTCTTCCCAATCTTTTCTAAGCTCCTCTGATTGATTCTTATAGTTATCATGCAGCATTTTATATGCCCTACTAATAATCCCTTTTAAACAGCAACTTCTGTTCTAGATTTGATTAAAACTTCTACTAGAGCAGATCCTTCTCTTAGGACTGCCCTACCCCTTTCTCTTTGCCTGTACTCAGATATCAATCCATGCTAGGCAGTCACTAACCTGCAGTCCAAACTTCTTCTTGGCCTCATCCCACGCTATTAAAATTTTCTCTCTCTAGTTACTTGCTTCCAGTACCATGATTCCTTTGCCAGTTTTCACCAGTAAATTCCAGCCCCTCTTGTCTATTTTCTATACCTCTACTTGCAGTCATCCCTATCGGCAGAATCTCCTTTTTCCATTTCCATGTTAGCTTAGTTCTAAGAATACTTTCTGCAATTTTATGAATATAACGTTCTGTATGGTGGTTGTCATTCTCCTTAAGGATCTGCATCTAATATCCCACTCTCTCCTTAGAAAATCCACCATTTTTGAGGACAAAACAAAAACAGGAGGCAGAATCAGAGATGCTGTAAAAGCAAGGCCAGCTGAGTGGCATGGAGAGTTGCAATTTACTCTGCACTGTATGAATATTTTATTCATTTGATCACATCTAGGGTGTACTCAGTCAAGAAAGTGGCTAAGTACTGAGCAGATTTGTGTGTTTGTGTGTGTGTGTGTGTGTGTGTGTGTGTGTGTGTGTGTGTGTGTGTGTGTGTGTGTGCACGCGTGAGTCTGACTGTGTATGTGTGGGGGGTTCTGTGTGTATGTGCGAATTAATTTCTGTGTATATATTTGCGAGTCTGCCTGTCTGTGCCTTTGCATCTTTGTGTTTCTGGACATTAATACTTGCATAGCTAATATTTTGAAGTAAAATACTTCCTCCATCAGCAATTGTATATGCTGCACCAACTTTGACACATTAGACAGAGGAACTATTTTACATCAAAATATGAAAAATTATATGCAGATAAAAATGCACATACAAAACGATTTAAGATATAGCCCATTTTCTAAGCACAATGATGTCCTCTGGGGTGGGCACTACAGGTAAATAATGGATCTTCCAGGGATGGTGAAGCCATCTGCCTATGGTGTTAAGCCTCACAGCGTTTCTGAGCAGTCCATTACTTCCCTGTAATTCCCACTCTGTCAAGCATTATTGCTAACATATTATACATGAGATTGTATCAACAAGCAGGTGAATGTTAGCAGTTGAAATCACTTTCAGCTCTGTAAGGGATTGGACAAAAGCATCAGGAGTTCAAAATAAACCTCAGAAATCTAAGCCCGTTTTCATTTATTCAGGCTTAAACCTACGCAAAGTACAAACTACATATACAATGGATAAGGACAAAGTATCACTTTAAATAGTATATAAATAGGACAAAGCATCACTTTAAATAGTATATAAATAGGACAAAGTATCACTTTAAATAGTATATAAATAGGACAAAGCATCACTTTAAATAGTATATAAATAGGACAAAGTATCACTTTAAATAGCATATAAATAGGACAAAGTATCACTTTAAATAGTATATAAATAGGACAAAGTATCACTCTAAATAGTATATAAATAGGACAAAGTATCACTTTAAATAGTATATAAATAGGACAAAGTATCACTCTAAATAGTATATAAATAGGACAAAGCATCACTTTAAATAGTATATAAATAGGACAAAGTATCACTTTAAATAGTATATAAATAGGACAAAGTATCACTCTAAATAGTATATAAATAGGACAAAGTATCACTTTAAATAGTATATAAATAGGACAAAGTATCACTCTAAATAGTATATAAATAGGACAAAGCATCACTTTAAATAGTATATAAATAGGACAAAGTATCACTTTAAATAGTATATAAATAGGACAAAGTATCACTTTAAATAGTATATAAATAGGACAAAGTATCACTTTAAATAGTATATAAATAGGACAAAGTATCACTTTAAATAGTATATAAATAGGACAAAGTATCACTTTAAATAGTATATAAATAGGACAAAGCATCATAGGTTCATAGGTTCATAGGTTCATACTAGGCTATCTGCCCGAGGGCATTTACAAGCCTAGCCCATAGTTTTGTGGCTTACGCCACCCCTTTAGTATGGGGAACTATACCCATTATTTTGCTGTGCCTCTGTTGAGCAGTGACACTGAGGTAATCCCTGGGGTATATCTGCGATCTCCCATCCATTGGTCAAGATTTCTCTTGAACAAGGCCAGCGAGGTGCTCTGCCTCACATATACCGGGATTTTATTCCACAGCATAGGGAGTCTTTGGGTGATGAATCGCTTTAAATAGTATATAAATAGGACAAAGTATCACTTTAAATAGTATATAAATAGGACAAAGCATCACTTTAAATAGTATATAAATAGGACAAAGCATCACTTTAAATAGTATATAAATAGGACAAAGTATCACTCTAAATAGTATAAATAGGACAAAGTATCACTTTAAATAATATATAAATAGGACAAAGTATCACTTTAAATAGTATATAAATAGGACAAAGCATCACTTTAAATAGTATATAAATAGGACAAAGTATCACTCTAAATAATATATAAATGGGACAAAGTATCACTTTAAATAATATATAAATAGGACAAAGTATCACTTTAAATAGTATATAAATAGGACAAAGTATCACTTTAAATAGTATATAAATAGGACAAAGTATCACTTTAAATAGTATATAAATAGGACAAAGTATCACTTTAAATAGTATATAAATAGGACAAAGCATCACTTTAAATAGTATATAAATAGGACAAAGTATCACTCTAAATAGTATATAAATAGGACAAAGCATCACTTTAAATAGTATATAAATAGGACAAAGTATCACTCTAAATAGTATATAAATAGGACAAAGTATCACTTTAAATAGTATATAAATAGGACAAAGTATCACTCTAAATAGTATAAATAGGACAAAGTATCACTTTAAATAATATATAAGTAGGACAAAGTATCACTTTAAATAGTATATAAATAGGACAAAGTATCACTTTAAATAGTATATAAATAGGACAAAGTATCACTCTAAATAGTATATAAATAGGACAAAGTATCACTCTAAATAGTATATAAATAGGACAAAGTATCACTTTAAATAGTATATAAATAGGACAAAGTATCACTTTAAATGGTATATAAATAGGACAAAGTATCACTCTAAATAGTATATAAATAGGACAAAGTATCACTTTAAATAGTATATAAATAGGACAAAGTATCACTTTAAATAGTATATAAATAGGACAAAGTATCACTTTAAATAGTATATAAATAGGACAAAGTATCACTTTAAATAGTATATAAATAGGACAAAGTATCACTTTAAATAATATATAAATAGGACAAAGTATCACTTTAAATAGTATATAAATATAATTTATTAATCATTTAGTTTCTTCCAGTTGCTACACTTGCACATCATTCAGCAAAGGTAGTCCAGCAATTTAATTGTAAGCTTGGCCCCTCGATCGTGCCTGCCATTTCCAAACATTACAAGCCAGATCTGCCACTGACATAGATTTTCTTTTCCCAGACTCTTGTACTATTCAGCTCTGTTCACTAACTCATGTCCATTGCTATTAAAGAAACTCAAACAAGCCCATCACTGGGCCTTCCTTTTCCTTCTTCAGCCATCCAATCAGAACCTGTCATAGGTTAGGTATAATATCTAGTGAGAACTTCAAAAACAAACTACTGTACTGCAAATGCTTCCCACAGTGCACTGCACCATCTTGATAATATCACTCCCCCATCTCTTAGGTTTGGCAACTATTTTTTAACCACGTCTGCCCACAAACATCCGGTATGGGGATACTCATTTATTAATAACTGTATGTGTATCTTGGAACAGGTTGCCCCTTACCACTTTAAATGACACAAGTCACAACTTACTCTAGTATAGTCAGTCTACTGTATATATGTACACTGCATGCTTGTATGCACTTTGAGTATTACATCATTCAATGCCACCTGTCATGCTTGCATTTTACTTAAACACACACACACACACACACACACACACACACACACACACACACACACACACACACACATATAGACAGACAGGTCAACATTTGTTTGTTGAAAGCTCATTATTTCAGCAAACAAAAGTCTGAACCCATTTACGCAAAAGTGCACTTAAACGAAAGTGCACTTTTGTGAATACTGGTTCACCAAAGCAGTAAAATAAAAAAAAAGATAACACACTGCAAAGGCAGTTTTGCAGGGGGACAAGCCCCCCTGCACCCCTCACACCCCCACTACTTTATATATACTAACTCCGAGGTCGCACTTCAGTAGGGAAAGAGATATATTCCTTTATCCCCACTGTAGTGTGCTTCGGTGCTGCAGTGTTTCTTTTTTGTTTTTTCTATTACCGGTTCAGTGAACCAGTATTCACGAAAGTGCACTTTTATTTAGGTGCACTTTTGAGTAAATGAGGTTGGACTTTTGTTTGTCGAAATAATGAGATTTCAAGAAACGAAAGTAGACCCAGATAGACAGATGCATATATATGGATAGACAGTGAGATGCAGATATAAGTAATTCCCAGAGCAGTGAATGAAAGAAAAAGATGTGCAAGAAGAAGAAGAAAAAAAATATATCTATAGATAGATGGATATGTATATCTATATTTGTATATACCCACCATCCATCTAGCCATCAACAACCTCTTCTTCCCATTTTTGCACATGGGTTGGGGGGGTTACTTCAGCAGTGATAATCATAGAGAGCCAAGTTTTACACTGCTGGGTAGCTAGCTCTACTGTGGTAGTTCTTCCATACCACACACTTGCATGCACACTCACATCTATGGTCAAGTTAGAGTGTTCAATCCACCTACTGCATGTCTTTGGAATGTGAGAGGAAACCTGAACACCTAAAGGCAACCCTCATGAACAAAGGGTGGACAAACATACTCCGCACAGAAGGCACCTCAGCCAAGAACTGAACTGGGGAACAACTTGCTGTGAAGCAACAACACTGTTCACTGAGTCACTATGCAGCCCTTATATCTATATCTTTATGTAGGGATTCTGCCTTTGGTCTAAATGCCTGTTTTTCGATATTTGTTTAATCAAATGCATTTGGTCAATATTGCAGATGGTCAAAAGATGCGTGAGCCAACAATCCCCGGGTAGAAAAATATTCCCTTTCCACAGTACTGTCTGATATCAGAGTTAGCATATATAATTGTCAGATGTGTACGTTTTTTTTTCTCGGCCCATGAGTGGTAACATGTAAATGTGTGGTTTGCACATAGATATAGATATAGAGATAGATATATCTTAAACAGGAATCGCAGGTATCACAGGAAACATATACATGATAGATATGCATACGTATATACACATGCACACACACACACACACACACACACACACACACACACACACACACACACACACACACGAGTACAGAGAAACACAGACACACACACTTATATGCATGCAAACACACCTCTACATATTTACAACATATGAGTACATTTGCATATATGTACATCTATCTATCTATCTATCTATCTATCTATCTATCTATCTATCTATCTATCTATCTGGTTTAAGAGATATGTATCTGTACCTATCAATCTATCTCTCTGTCTATCTGTCTGTCTATCTATCTATCTATCTATCTATCTATCTATCTCTGTCTGTCTATCTATCTGTCTATCTGTCTGTCTATGTATCTATCTGTCTATCTATCTATCTTGTTTAAGAGATATATATCTGTACCTATCAATCTATCTCTCTATCTATCTATCTATCTATCTATCTATCTATCTATCTATCTATCTATCTATCTATCTATCTATCTATCTATCTATCTATCTATCTATCTATCTATCTATCTCTCTCTCTCTCTCTCTCTCTATGTATCTGGTTTAAGAGATATCTATCTATCTATCTATCTATCTATCTATCTATCTATGTCTATCTATCTGTCTGTCTATCTATCTATCTATCTATCTATCTATCTATCTATCTATCTATCTGTCCATCTATCTATCTATCTATCTATCTATCTATCTATCTATATATCTATCTATCTATCTATCTATCTATCTATCTATCTATCTATCTATCTGTCTGTCTATCTATCTATCTATCTATCTATCTATCTATCTATCTATCTATGTCTATCTATCTGTCTGTCTATCTATCTATCTATCTGTCTATCTATCTATCTATCTATCTATCTATCTATCTATCTATCTATCTGTCTGTCTATCTATCTATCTATCTATCTATCTATCTATCTATCTATCTATCTGTCTATCTATCTATCTGTCTATCTATCTATCTATCTATCTATCTATCTATCTATCTATCTATCTGTCCATCTATCTATCTATCTATCTATCTATCTATCTATCTATCTATCTATCTGTCCATCTATCTATCTATCTATCTATCTATCTATCTATCTATCTATCTATCTATCTATCTATCTGTCCATCTATCTATCTATCTATCTATCTATCTATCTATCTATCTATCTATCTATCTATCTATCTATCTATCTATCTATCTGTCCATCTATCTATCTATCTATCTATCTATCTATCTATCTATCTATCTATCTATTATCTATCTATCTGTCTGTCTGTCTGTCTGTCTATCTATCTATCTATCTATCTATCTATCTATCTATCTATCTATCTATCTACTGCTAGTACTTTCCTCCTTGTTTGATATCCTGATGATACTGTACACATTCCAACAACTGTACAAGCCTGTCTCCTTTTGTAATGTGCACCTTATGTAAGTTCACCATGATGTTCATTTTTAACTGTTTCAAAATCATGTCATTTCCTGAGTAGTCACTGAAATAGATCCTTTACGGAGTGACCCATTACCCCAGCTACGAAACATTGAAATAAAACAATAAAACATTGCTAGAGCATAATGAACAGATCACAACTTACCTTTTTTGAAAGTATGTTGTATTACATTTGTAGGAAAGAAAGTGAAAAGCATACAATGCAAACCAGAACCACTTCACCTTCAGTACTGCATTTTCATCAGCAATATTTCCTTACTTCAGTCCTCACAATATATTGTCATTTCCTTAAAGAGGTCATATACATAGTGAAAATGCCATCTATTCCTGGGAATCTTTGCTCTAATCTTAATTCTTTGTAGTAAAATATTAGATGCTGATTCCAATGCAAAGGTAGGCAATTTACATTTTTCAGGTAAGTCACAGCTTACTGAAGAAAACAGATATACAGGCATCAAGGTTCCCAAGTGGAAAGTTCAGAATTTCAGCATAACCGGCCCCAGCTGTTTCCTCAAATAAGCAAGAAAAATAATATTACCAACCTGTTTTTAAATCCAGAGTATGATTACTAAATGTGTACAGTCTTCTGTCAACATTTGTTAACCGTTTTTATGGTTGTCAACATGAGGAGCTGAAGTTTACTTTGAATGCCTGTTAATTGACTAACATCTGCAAAAAATCCATACTTAGATCATTAATTTGCATTCAGTTACACACGTCAGTTTCAACCTCCTGGAGAGATCCTTACAACAGATGCTGTTAAATAAAATCTCCCAACAAAGAAAGAGAGCTGCTCTGAATAAAAAGTAATGTCAAAATTGTATTTGTTCCTGTAAGTTAACCAAAATGAAGACCACACATAGATAACAGTTTACCAGGCGCTGTTTCTTCCATTGATCAAAATGCTATAATCCTCTTAGTAAGCATGAACTAAGTGACCTCCTGAAGGTGTTGGGGGAGGGTTTATAATCTGAGGAACTGTCTTAACGAGATTGTGATGATGACAGTGCTCTGAGCAATGAGCACATTAAATCTGAACTGGTCTGTGTATATGACTTAATATGAAAGGGAAATGTGTAAAAAAAAAGCAGCTAATACTTTACAATGGGCACCTGTGTTTTTTCCTTAAGATAAGGCATTCTGAATTTCTAAACTGAATGTCAGTTTTAATGTGACCTAATAAAGAACGAAATATGGTCAAGCCTGCTTTTAACTGCTTACCATGCATGGACCACCATTATTACTCTCAAAACATGACTAACTTACAACCTGTTAAGCGCTGCTATAGTGAGAAACCCATATCTATATTAGGTAATCAAACTTTCAAAATTTCGACTGTCATATGGTTGACACCACATGATCAAACTTTTAAAAGTTCGAACATCTAATAAAAAAATAATCTACACAAATAACGTACCTGAATGTTTTAAACCCCCCTGCACCCCCACATGGGGGCTGCACCCCCAACACCCCCACTCCTTAAATATACCAACTCCGAGATTGCACTACAGTGCAGAAAAGAGAAATCTTCCCATTCAGCACTGTACGGAGATTTCTGTTAAATCGTTCGAACTTTCAAAAATTCGATCATATGGTGTCGACCATATGACATTCGGACTTTTGAAAGTTTGATTATCTAATATAGACCCCAAAACCCAGCCTTAACAACACTTAAAGGGTTGCATAACAGTCATTAAGCATTCCATATGTGCCATTAAGGTAGGATCTGCACTAAAAGCAGACAGCACTGACCAGTAAACAACAGCAGGTAGAAAAGGCTTCTTTTTCTGCTCTTGTTTTTACTTGCTGTCTGCTAAACTACACAGGGGATTTTTGAATTAAACAGCTTCCCTTACACAGGAAATATGTAAGGATGTCAACCACATCCTTTTGACGTCAAACATAATACAACACATCTTGTTTTTTTTTTACATCATACTTTTTGACTAATTTGCAGTACATGGAGAACATAAATCTCCATGCACTACAAAGATTTAGGATCGGATCTCCTCTGATCATAAATACATATTATGTGCTCTCGACATAGATGTCAAGATTCACCTTTTGAGTCTTGATCTTGAGGTGAATTTCTTGAAATCCATGTCTCAAACACATAATAAGTGAGTTACAATAGGTGACCCGATCATGATCCTCCATGTTAAAGTCAATCACCTTCATCTCAAATTCCAGGCTTGCATCACTTTACACAGTAATATAATCCATGGCCTTTAATATCATCTCCATGTTTCAGAGGGATGAAGCCCTGATTAGTGCTACATTAAGTAGATACACCACATAACAGCTGTCTTGTGGGGGTTCAATATGTATTTGTGCTGTAGCTGAGCACTGCCATGCTGTAATGGACATTACAGTGAAAAGCCACAAAGTGATTGTGTGCATTCTGTGTCGTCACAAAACTGGGAGAGGGAAGATTGGATCAAATTACCTTAGGTTCATAAATAAATATTAGGTTAGGATTCTGCAGACTGTTAGAAGCCTAGCCAGAATCAAACACTGCACCTTGTATCTGTAAGGTAAAGACCTTAACCAAACCCAATAAGAGGCTATCAGTCTGTAGACTGTTACAAACTTAGCCAACAACCAGGAAGTGAGAATTAAACTCTGTACCTTATTTTTGGGAAGTAACTACCTTAGTCATTATGCCAAACCCTCTTTATGATCACAGATGTTGCACTGTGAGTGTGACACTCATTAAACTCAATGTTTTCTCCAATCTAAGTTATGTTTCTTTCTCTCTGTATTATTATGCAAGAATAAAACATTTGCAAAGCTAGTTACAGTCCACTGTTGCATCTCTTGCTTTTTAAAAAGGAAGATTGAGCCAGCTGAGGAAAAGGACTGATAAGAATCAGTGGTCCAGGGAGAGGCCAAAAGCAAAATCTGCTTTTTCTCATAGATTTGCTGGAACAGTCAGGGAGAGTTAAAAAGATATAACATAAATTCACTTCTGCAGATAATTCAGTTTCCAAAATTCCCTTTATAGTTTTCAAGATATTTTATTGGATAAGTGTGGCATGGTTTGTCCTGTGTGCTCAAGCTACTCAAGTTATTCCAGTTTAATTTATGGCAGTAAAAATAGCACACAGTTTAAAAGTCTTATAGTTGATTTAAGCTCTAGATTGCTCAATTTTAATGCAATTCAAAAAAGTACGACAATGAAGCTGAAAATGTAAAATGCCAAATATCTCGAATCCGCGCTTATGCATTTCCGGTACATTGAGTGAAGTCTTTGGCTGGTATGGTTTCTGGAATTGCAGGTGAGTGAGTGTGTGTGTTTTTGTACATTGTATGTGTGGGTAAGTATGAGTGTGAGTGTTGGATATGTTGGTGTTTGTGTATGTGTGATGTGTATTCGTGTGCGAGCGAGTGTAGAATGCTGTGGTGTGAGATTCTTTTTTTTCGTTATGTGCGATCTCGGAGTTAGTATATATAAGTAGGGGGGTGTGGGGGGTGCCCCCCTTCTTATATGTAATGTAGGGTTGTGCGGTTTGTGTGCTGTGTGTGGAATGGTGTGTGTGTTATGTGGTGTATGTTATGTTCGTGATTGTGTGATTTGTGATTGTGAGTTTCGGGATTGTGAATGGTTCGGCTTCATAGTTTCGAAATGCTGAAATTCGAGATTTCAGCATTTCATGATTATGAAGTGAAACCGTGTGTGTGTGTGTGTATATATATATATATATATATATATATGTGTGTGTGTGTGTGTGTGTGTGTGTGTGTGTGTGTGTGTGTGTGTGTGTGTGTGTGTGTATCTATACAGTCTAAACCTAGTACTAAGGAAAAGTAGTTTTCCAGCCTTAAGGAAGAAGAACCAAGGAAGCCCTTCACTTTAATAACATAAATGGGTGAAAGCACTTTAAAATAATAATTTGAGTAAGCATAAGTGAGGCACATGAAATCACTTACCACAGCTTCCTATATGTTGTATTTGGGCATTCACCCCTTTTATGTAGATATTTTTGTAGCCAGTGTATATGTTGATCTGTACTTCAGAGAAGTAGATACCAAACAAGAGTGGCCCCAGGACTGAATTCTGAAATTCACTGGCCAAGACCATATGATCAATTTTACAGTTTGAACATTCAAAATAAATCGATTAATGCAAAACTTAGTAAGTTTAATGTTTCCAGAGTGGGGATGGCAAAGCCCTTGGCAAGGTCTAGATAGGCTGTGCTAATTAAATGTCCATGGCTCAGACTGATTCAAGGAAGTCAATCAGGTTCAGGAGACAAGTGTAAATTCACATATCCACACTGGGTGGGGTCCATTGAAGGTTGCCACCAATAATTCAGTCATTATATATAAAGATATATTACCAATTGGCTGCATCAACACAAAATGATACTTGTTATGCCAAAACAGAATGCTTTGTGGTTGTCTTTACAATCTTTGGCAACACTTGTAATAAGATTTGATGGAGCTTGGGTTAAAGACATATGATTGGGTTAAAGGCATGGGAATATGTGACAATTACTACTACATCTGTAAAGAGCGGGCCTACACTTGATTATTTAGAAACTGCTCTATCTGTTGTTGTGTGGGACAGATGATGCCAGCTATTTTTCATTTGTTCTCTATACCTGCTAAAAGGTTATGAAACAGGAGGGATGTACACCCTGCAGAACAAGATGTAACTTTCTTTTCTCCACAGTATGGCCTATGGCAAACTATGCATGAAGCAAATTAGTTGTCCTTTACTTTAGTTAAAGTGGCTAATAAAACCGGGTCTATATCATATAGTCGAAATTCCAAAATAGCATGAAGTTGGCTTTGGAGAAGTTTAACACTTATGGTGGTTTCTTTACTGGGGGAAAAAATTGCTGTTCCGGGATGTTTAGGATACACACAACACAAGCACACCAATATAAATAAACCACACACATATAGTTAAAAAACCCAACCCTACACTAAACCATATATACATTCCTAACTATCCACTTACCTTGACCCTTTAACCCTAAGGTTGGTCAGAATGACACATACCCTAGGATACTATAGCAACAAACTGGTACTATGGATACACATACAGTTAACAAAACCCAACCCTTCACTAAACCACACATATATTCCTAACTATCCACTTACCTTAACCCGCACCCTAACCCTAAGGTTCGTAACTATTGCACATATACCCTACGAAACTATACACAAAAAACAAATTAATACACACACATATAGTTAACAAAACTCAACCCTACACTACACCATACATACATTACTAGCTATCCACTTACCCTAACCTGCACCCTAACCCTAAGGTCTGTAACTATCACACCACAGTGGAGGAAATAATGAAGCCACGGAACCGCCCACCAAAATCTTGCCCTAGGTAAGATTTTGATGTTCCGAGGCTTCGCTATTTTCATCCTTTGATATAGTGGTTTGATATTATAACATTCGAAGTTTTACAACTTTGAAGTTATAATATAGACCCAATAAAACCACATAGACCACCACGCTGGCTGAAAATTATTTTTGGACTTTAATGTAAATCAAAACACAAACACTAAAACATATGATAAAACAAAGAAAACATAAAAACTGGATAAATGCTTTCAGGAATTATCCCTTCTTCAGATCCATCCAGTAAGAATCAACCTTCCATTTTTTAAACAAGTCAACATCCAATCAAAATCAGTAGAACAGCCTATACCCCTTGAGGATTAGCTTGATTGGTACCATGCCATTCAAGCCAGGAGGCTTGTCAGCCTACAAATCAGCTAATTCGGTAATCTCGGTCCTGTTCATCATATCATAGCCCCTTCTGTCTTCTTCCTGAATCTGTAATTGTGAATAAAAAGGCATGACTTTCATATCCCTTCACATGCTGAGCTAAAGTGTTGTGTTTAGCGCCTAATCTAATATCACTTAGATGCTGGAGGATGCGATCCTTGAGCATTCTGTTAGTTTTGCCCACATAAAAGGCTAGACATTTTGTACACCACGCAAGATATATTACATTTTTTGTACAGCAATCAGCATGTAAATTAGGGTAGTAGATCCTGTTCATGATTGGGTGTTTAAACTGATTATTCCCATTAATTTATTTGCCAGCTTTACAATACCTACATGGAAAGGTTCCAGTTCTGTATGATACAACAGCACGTTCTTTAAAAAAAACATCCTTACATAATAGTCTCTTAAGATTCAAATTCTTCTTAAAAGTAAAGGAAGGAGCATCTCCTACTATTTCTTTAATTTTGTCATCTGTCATAAGGATTTTTCAGTTATTTTTAATAATAACACATATTTTGTTAACATCACTACTATACTTCAAAGTGACTTTTGGTAAACAACGTTCTTTAGTTTATTTATTACAAGAATTAGTGGTTCCCTGTTCATGCCTAAGTTTATTGCTGAACCACAGTTTACCTTGAGTTTTCCTTAAATCATCAACATTCGTTAAAGTGACTTTGATCTCATTATCTTTATAACCACAAACTTTTAATCATAAAGCCAGACATTCAGCCTCTCTGAAAAAGATAGCCTCCTTAGTACATAACCCTGATACTCTAAAATTTGTCTCTTTACAATATTGGAAAAATATACTGTGGATGCATACTATCACATTCTAGGAGGCTGTTTTTCCAGCAAGGTTTTTTGTAATGAACCAAAAACAGAAGAAGACAAACTCGCAAAAAACACCAAGGAAATCCATAGTCTCTAAGCAGAAATGGAGCTTTTAATGTAAAACTTTAAAATGACCACAAAATAACAAGCAAAATCTTAACTTCACTAAAAACACAACTTCAATAAGTCTTTGAGGTTCATGCTTCAAATTGAAAAGGTGAAAATCTCCTACCTTGATGTGTTGTTAGAAAAGGACATGGAGGAAGCTAAATAGGTGGTGTTAGTTTATAGGAAACCCACATATTCGAATAGGTTATTGCATTATAGTAGCGCACACCAAGTAGCCCAGAAAAAATCTGTAGTAAAGGCCAATATGTCAGAGCAGCACAAATGGTAACAAGAACAAAAGACTTCCTGGAAGAATGTAACACAGTAAAAAATATGTATTTAAACAGAGGGTGCCCCCTCAACTTAATTAATGGTACTGCACAGGAAGTAGTAGAGAAAAGGAATATTGGATATTACCAACCATTGCTTGGTAAAAAAGAGGAGGGTGTAAACAGTGGACTTAAGGTTTCTGAAAAAAATTAGAACATTTTAAATGCAGAGGAGTAACCGCTTTTAATTTGGAGAGTGAAAGGGGTTAAAACTATACGGGTTAAAACTGGGCACGTTTGATGGAAGAGCCAAACATTCAGCTGAAATTGGATGAACGTCCCTGCATTATCTATAGGAAAGGGTTAACTACGAAAAATATTTTGGAGAGACCAGTACTGGAGGTCAGGTCCACAAATTATTGTAGGATGCATTGTTGTGGATGATGTAATTATTGTAAATACATTCTGTTAGGTAATAGTATCAATATTAATGGGCAGAGACTGCAAATTAATGATAGGTACAATTGTACATCAAGAGGTGTGGTGTATATAGCCCTATGGCAAGCATGTATCACATTTTAGGTTCATAGGTAGGTACTAGGCTATCTGCCCAAAGGCATTTATAAGACTAGCTGGAATGTGTTGGCTTTCACTGCCCCCATAGATTAGTTCCCTGTACCTCTGTCCAACAGAGCCATTGAAGTGATCCCTGGGGTAAACTTTCTGTTTTCCATCCACTCGTCAAGGTTTCTCTTGAAGAGGGTTAGCGAGGAGCTTTGCCTAATGTAGATTGGAATCTTGTTCCAGAGCATGGGAAGTCTCTGGGACAGGAATCTATCCCTCCAGCATGTCCTATTTATTTTTGTGGTGAGGTTTAGATCCCAGGAGAGTGTGGCTCGAGGGGATATGGTTTTCTTTAGATGGAGCATGTCCATCAATTCTGGGTTGGACATGGCTTTGTATGTCAGACAGAGATCACCTCTGAGTAGGGGGTATGCAACCAAGTACAGCTGGCGTTTCTTCATAGGACATCTGCTTGAGGCCAGTGATCCTCTTGGTGAGGTACTTCTGTGGTCTTTCCAGTTGTTGCAGGTGTCTTGTAAGGTACATCCCAAATGGGGCATTGTACTCTATGATGGGTCTCATGAGTGATGCATAGAGGGGCCCAATGACCTTTTTCGATTTGGATGCAAACCCTTTTGGGATTAGGTGGGCCACATAGAAGGATTTTCTAACAACTTTGGCAATGTGATTATCAAAGGAGAGGTTACTATCTACTTGGGTCCCCAGATCCCTTATTACGTCTTCTGTATTTAGGGTGCTACCACCTATGTGGTAGTTTGTGGGTACTTTGTTTTTTCCAAAGGGGATGACTATGCACTTTTTGGCATTTAGCTTGAGGCCATGGTTTTGACACCAGGTATCTGTCTCAATGAGACCCTTTTGGAGGATGTCTGTGTCAGCCAGAGAGTCAGTTATAGCCCCTAGTTTGCAGTTGTCTGTGAACTTGGTCAGCCATAGTCCTCCTGTGATTACCTGTACCTCTGAGAAGTATATGCCGAACAGGAGGGGTCCTAGGACTGAGCCCTGGGGAATGCCACTTGTAAACGGTTTAGAGTCAGATCTAGCTCCCACAACTCTTAGCATGTGGTTTCTGTCCATGAACCAGTTGGCAACCCATCTCGTGATGTAGGGGTTTATGTTCAGGCTGGTGACCTTGTCTATAATACCTGAGTGAGGAATGGTGTTGAAGGCCTTTGCAAGGTCAAGGTAGGCTGTGTGGATCACCTTCCACTCATCTATAGCCTTGGTAACTGTCTCAAAAAAGTCCACCAGGTTTAGAAGGCATGATCTGCCCTTAACAAAGCTGAACTGGCGAGGGTCCAGTGTTTGGAGGTTTCCAGTGTCTCTGTTAATGAGATCCATGATGATGCACTCCATAGCTTTGCAGACCAAGCTAGTCAGGCTTATAGGGCAATAGTTCCTGGGGTCCGTTGTGGCTCCACCTTTGTGGAGTGGAATAACCATTGCTGTGTGCCACTCTTTGGGCACATAGCCTGTGGAGAGGTTGAGTTTAAACAGTGTGTTTAGGTGAGGGGTTAGTTAATCTTTAAGCTCGTGTAGGACGCAGCCTGGGACATCATCCGGTCCCATTGATGCTGTGTTTTTGGCTTTGAAGAGGGCTGTTTTAACCTGAGTGTCTGTGATTTCAGGGGCACTACATTCTTCTGATATAGTTATGGGGCCTTTTGAGGTTGAGGGGGGGGGTGAAGTTTGCACTGAAACTGTCTACCAGGATCTTGGCTCTATTGGTCGGTTCAGTGTATTTTGTGCCATTCTGCACTAACTCCGAGCAGATCTGAGAATTGCCACTTAGATTCTTAACATAGCTAAAGAATGCCTTGCGGTTATCTTTGGAGTCCATGACAATTTTTCTTTCGAAGCTAGCCTTGGATGATTTTATGAGGGATCGTAGTTTCTTGCTGATACTGATCAGGGATGTCTTCCCTTTTTGGGATTTTACTCTTTTCTGTACTAGTTTCCTCCTTCTATTGTATAGCTTGTTTATGGCAGGGGTCCAGCAGACTGGTTTCCTTTTCTTGGAGGAGTGAGTCTTGATTTTGTTTGGGATAGCATGATCCATGCATTCTTGTAGGTGCTCATAGAGTGCATTAGTAAAGGATTTTGCAGCTTGGACAGCAATATCCTTTAGCATAGGGGCTTTGAAACTTCCCACCTCTTAAGTAACGTGAAGTTTGCTTTTGAAATGTTTTTCATGGTGGTTTCTTTGACCGGGGGTGGTGGCAGAATGTGGATATCCAGAGTGATTAGTTTATGGTCAGACCTAACCAGCGAGGGGTTGACCTCCAGTTTGGAACACCGGTCACCCATGTTGGTGACGACCAGGTCCAATATGTTGTCACCTCTGGTGGGGGTGTTGACATGTTGATCCAGGGTGTTTGAGTTTATAAATTCTAGGAAATGTTGGGCAAGGGAGTTTGTACTTGAGTAATAATTTTATGTAGTAATTTTATGTAGATAAGACCAAAAGGTCAATAAAAGATCATATCTACAAACATTGTTATGATATCAAGAAAAATAACAGCAATAACACTTTGGCTAAACATGTAGCACTGAATAATAAACATTGGTTTAAGTTCAATATTTTAGAACAAGTGAAAGGGAACAATAGGGATGGACCTTGAGCAATCCTGCTAGAAAAAAAAAGAATTATATTGGCAGTTATGACTGAATGCTACTAGCAACCTGGGTTTGAATGAGCATGTGTTTATTATTAGTGTTTTAAGATTCAAATCCCTAGAAAGGTAAAAAAAATATGTTTGAATAACATTATTTCAGTATTTAATCAGATAAACATTGTGGAGGAAGAATGTGTAATTAAGTCTGTGTGGTAGTACTACTTATTTTGTTTCACTGGAAAATACTGGGTAAGGGTGAGTTTGTTAATGCTGTTCCTAACTGGTTAAGAAATGAGCTGACATCAAAAGTGGATGGGGATTTAAACATGTTTTTTAAAAGTTGTAAGTACCTAAAGAAGTCTTGAATGTATCAAGACGAAAGTTCTTATCTTATTGAAGTTGTGTTTTTACTGAAGAAGAGATTCTGTTTGTTATTTTGTGGTTATTTTAAAGTTTTACATTAAAAGCTCCATTTCTGTTTAGAGACTGTGAATTTCCTTGAAGGTTTTTTGTAAATGAAGGTGTTAATCATGCCATCATTCATTTTATATATTTTAACATCTAAAAAACAATCTCCTTGTCTGATGTATGCACAGTAAATTTCAAAAAACATGTACTATTCTCCAAGTAACTTATCAAGGAGCCCATGTTCTTCAAGGTGCCTTTCCATAACAAAAATACATCGTCCACAAATCTACTATAGAATGATAAATTGTCTCTCCATATGTCATTCTCATTAAATATCACTGTTTCTTCCCAATATGCCAAAGTCAAGTTAGCATATGTATTAGCACACAGGGTGCCCATGGTGACACCCCAGCAGTGCCAGAAGAATTTCTCACCAAACATAAAAATATTGTTCTCAAGAACCATCCATATAAGAGAACAAATAATTTTTATGGTACTGTGTTCATAGTGGTCATGTTTTATTAAATATTCTCTATTGCTCTAATTCCAAAATCATTAGGAATAATGGTGAATAAGCTATTTGCATCCATGGTCACAAAAGTGTACCATGTACCATCATGTTGAGAAGGTTGTATCCTTCAGACATGACCTATATGACAAAATTTCACACAATGTGAATATCAAAGAATGACAGCTCTGTGGCAAAGTGTGATGGAGCCCAGATTGTGACACCAGTAATGTGCATCAGGAAGCAGACCCAGGAACTGCTCAGTCTACTGAGTACAGAGAGAGCATTTGGGAAGGCCAAGCCCCTCAGTTTCTTAATCTTCAACTATATTCTGTTTCCTCTCTCTCTCTCTCCACCTACAAAAAATGTACACTTTATTCAGCTGCTTCTTCTGTAATTGTGTTCTTCCTACTTTATTACCTTAGTTTTGCTTTGCTGTGTGCTCTTAAGTGTTCAAGTGCTTTTATTCTACTGCATTTATTACTGCTTGTTAGTAGCCTGATTAAATTTATCTGTTATTCTAAGCATCTTAGTTTTGATTTTAGCATTTGGGCTTCAGGCCAGTTGCTTTACATTTAAGAAGGTTTTTGTGGTCTACACTCTTGTGTACAAACCCTTATCAAAACCTTCTCTACATAAGTTTGCCCAAATATTCGGAACACTATGTCTGGACAATTCCTGTCAGTTTCTCCTGCCAGCCTGGTTGACATGGGTATATTGAGATAGTGTAGCAACTGCCTCATGTTCACTGATAGCCCTCTTCTCATAGCACATAATTCTTCTACTTGTGAGAAATGCATCTATATCAATGTTCTACTGACTTGTATTCCACTTAGACATATTGTATATAGTGTAAATACTTTTCAATTTGTTCTTATTGTAATGTCAGTTGTAAAAACTCTGTACTTATCCTCACCATGCAAATGTGTCGTCATCATAAACTTCCACCACAATCTTGATTTTGTTTAACTGTTAATATTACTGTTTTTTTCTTAACTATTGTTAAACTTTGTTAACTACTCTTTTAACATTTCATCTCACTTTGTAACTATGTGGAGCTTTTCTCCCCAGGACTCTGCTGACAATGGACAATTGTTGTCCAGTTGGGCTATCCTGGTAAACACATATTAAATAAATAAAAATAAGTAAATAAATAAATAAACATGGGCAACCACTGCACCACTTCACTAATATTTTCTTCCCTGGTGAGATCAGATCATTGGTCTGTCTCATTCAAAGTTTCTATCCCACCTAACCCCCCCTAGCCATAATCAGGCTAAAAAACTTTTCAAAAGCTGACTACAACCTCCTAAGAGATGGTATCAGTAGCTTCACATCACTGTCCCCCTTAGAGGATGCAGACAACAAAGCTGAACAGTATGCTAATGCAGTATACAAGCATCTGTTCAACTGCATGGACTCAGCCATACCCAACAGAACTAAAACCTGCTCCTCAAGGAAACACACACCTGTCTGGTGGACATCCTCTATCAACAGGCTTTACAACAAATGAAAGAAACTGTTGTCCAAGGGTAAAAAGGAACAATTTCTAAATTGGAAAAACTCCTTCCTCCACCTCAACAAGCAAATTAGATCACTAGTGAAAACCTCCAAAGCCAATTATGAATCAACACTAACCTCCATAACAAAGGGAAACCACAAAACCTTCTTCAGTTATTTCAGGAACCTCCATGGCAAAGCCCAGGTCTGGTCCGAATTAGTACTTAACAGTATCGCTTACAACATATCTCTCAACCTCTTAGAGTAAGGAATCTGGGCAAAGCCATGAAAAAACTGGTACAAATAGGGGCAATTTTGAAATATTGATCTTACAAATTAAAAATTGATAGAATAACAGGTTTTACATTAGCATGAACTTTCTGAAGGGTATGAAGTCTAAAACTCAAATGTCTGTCATTATTTTCTAACATCAGTCTTTAATGATTTGTCACTAATTTGCCAGACAGCCACAAATTTATGAAAAATGGACCAAAAATATAAAGCAAAAATCTGGACATTGTACAAAAATCTGTACAGTTGAGAGGTATGGCTTACAATGATCCTGGTGACTTAGCCAACCTGCTAGCAGATAGGTTCAGTGCAAACTTCACTCCCTTGTCCCCCCAAGGCCCATTCAACATCCCTGATATTTGTCTCACACCTCATATCTCCATAGATCAAGTGTTAAAGGCCCTATCCAAGGCAAAGAACACAGCTTCCATGGGACCGGATAGTATCCCAGGCTGTATTCTGCACCATCTCCAGCAAGAACTAGTCTCGCTATTGAGCAACCTATTCAACCACAGCCGAAGTACAGCTTCAGTCCAGCAGAGTGGAGAACTGCCATTGTCATCCCCTTGCACAAAGGTGGTGCCACTACTGACCCTGGAAACTATCGCCCCATTAGCTTGACAAGTCTGATCTGTAAAGCCATAGAGCATACTATTATGGATTTCATAAACAAGGACACAGGCAATCTCCAAGCACTTGAACCCACCCAGTTTGGATTCATCAAGGGCAGATCTTGTCTGTTAAACTGGTTGATGTCTTTGAGACTGTCACCAAGGCCCTGGATGAGGGAAAGTCAATACATACAGCTTATCTTGCCTTGGCCAAAGCCTTTGACACAATCCTTCACTAGGGCATCATCGCAAAGCTAACACAACTTGGCATAAATTCCTATCTCATCAGGTGGGTGGCCAACTGGCTCACCAACAGGACCCACAAGGTCAAAATAGATGCCTCCTCCTCTGATAGCTGACCTGTTACTAGTGGAGTTCCCCAGGGATCTGTCCTGGGACCCCCTACTGTTTGGCATCTACTTCTCAGAGGTTCAGGGAAAGACAAAAGGTCTGTGGCTGACCAAGTTTGTGGATGACTGTACGTTGGCTGCTGTCATTGACTTCCCAAATAATGTTAACATACTGCAAGAGGGCCTCACAGCAACCAGTGACTGGCACCAAAGTCATGGACGCAAGTGAAATGCAAAAAAAATGTATCAACATACCATCTGGCAAAAATACAGCCCCTGCTGATTACCACACCAACAGCAACCCCCTAAGTACACAACCTGTGGTGAGAGACCTGGGTACTCAGGTTGACAACAATCTCACATTCAACCATCATGTAGCAGCAGTGGTCAGAAAAACCTTTACTTGGTTCATCTCATAAGTAAAGGGATTGCATCCAGAAAAAAAGGAGGTTATTACCTCGCTATACTCATCCCTCATTTGACCAATAATTGGGTATAATGGCCTGTTTGGTATGTTTCTCTTCAAACATTTGCACCAACTGAAAATGCCACAGAAATACCTCACAAAGAGAATCCATGGCTTCCAACACCTGTCCTAATTGGACAGGCTCAGATCACTATCACTCTACTCGGTATTGTACAGGTTGTTCAGGGGTAATCTGTGTCTCGCCTATAAGGCAATCTCGGACCCTGCCCTACTAGAGATGCTCCATATCTGTAAGTCTGAATCCTCGCACATTACCTGATTGAAAGGCCTGAATCTAATATGCTACATCAACAAAACCTGCTAGAGAGACAGGTTTGTCCCCCCGAGGCTGCCCTGTCCTGAAATAGACTTCCCATACACGTCAAATAGAGTACCTCGCTGACCCTCTTCAAGTGCAATCTTGGTGAGTGGATAGGAAACTACAAATTTGTCCTAGGGGTTCCACCTATGTCCCTCCTTGAAAGGGGTGACAGGTGTTGACTGAGGTTTCTTTTTTGGGGATACATTCTTGGCTATGCTTGCAAGGGCCCCGGGGCCATTAGCCTAGTAACCTCCTATGATCCTCTGATCCTGTGTTGGGAGCCAATCAGTGAAAGTTTGAATTATTGAATAATGTTTTCCTACCTTAAAGGAAGGGGCTTAAGGGAGTTATCAGCCCTCAGTATATTCACCCTGGTGAAGGTTAGGGAACAGGGTTCAGAATTAAGAGGTTCCAGAGCAGCATATCATTGCAGCATTCAAGATGCAGCTGTGCGTGGAAGAATGCATGCATGCATTACACAAGTGAACATAAGCAGAGATCACATTGTTTGTTGCAGCAAAATAAATAAAAATATATGTTGAACAGAAGTAAATACACAGCAGTCATATATAATGACCAAGTAGTAACTAGTTCTCACCTCCCCTTAACCGCTGGACAGGGGAACTATTATCTTCAACATGAGGTGATGTGGAATGTTTCACCCAGGGGAACATGCCCCCCCTACCCACATGGGATGATATGGAATCTTCACCCATGAGCCCCCCCCCCCCCCAGCATAACTTGATCTGCAATACTTCTTCAGGTAGGTCAGAAAGAACATATGGGATATTTTTTAACAGGAAAGCTCGAAAATTAGGGTGACGTGTCTCAAAAATATCCTCATGCAAATGAGCCAAAACTCACTAATTTGGAAATTTGCTTCATTTCTGTCAAAATTGAGAACATACAGGCCAAAATATCAAATGGAGCATGAAGAAGTTAGCTTCATTCTTTCCACAGTGGATTTGTAGGTACTGTAGTTTCATTCTTCCCACAACGACCAGTTCCTTAGGAAGAAAAAAAAAACAGTTGCAGTCTCATACTTTCAACTGTAAAAAATATATATATATATAAAAGCCGAGTTTTGTGGAAGTGAAGCCCCCTTGCAACCACTACACCCCTGCATTTCTGAGATCCCACAACACTGGGATAAGGAGTAATGTCCTTATTTCCTCTTTTTGAAATTCCCCTCTATTTAACAGGTAGTTTTGGAGAAAACACTGGAATTAGTGAGAACAGGTAGATGTTTCCTATTTTGTTAAAGAAAGCATTTATCAATGAATAACAGTATTTTTATAAAGCTCTAAAGTTTTTTTTTTTTCTTGCCAAGGAAATCTGTAGTCATCACATGCTGACTTTACTTTTAAATCCTTGTACATTTTATGAGAATTCATATCCATCCTTCATTGATTACAGTTAATGGCAGGATTACCATTTCTTCATTTCAGCGGATATTAGATTACTTGCATCTGTACAAGCATGATTTCTTGAATATTCTAAGTTATTTTGTTTAATTAAACTGGTTTCCTTTCCTTCAGAAATGGCACTGGAAGAAGTCAACATGCACAGATAATCAAGGTATCTGTGTTCTGTAATGTTATGTTTGAGAGGGGTGT